>NW_005871214.1:176878-285610 GCF_000147115.1 Myotis lucifugus | reverse complement strand
AACAGGACTGGTTAGCCATGAACCTTACATTGCTGATAAGCATCCAAAATATACTTTTATTTTTAGATGTTTTGGGGGAAAACAATTGTTGGGAAAATATGTAAACAAGGACATAAAAGTGGTAGGTGTTACCTTATATAAACTTTGAGAAAATAAAGTTATAAGATGGGCTCCCACGTATTCATTGCAGAAAGGACCCAAGAACTGTTTTATCTCAAACTGTCATACATACATCTTTCTTTAATCATAATTAACCAACAAATATTAAAAAGTAAAAAAAATATATAGTTACAGAAAAGAGCACCTATTCTGGTTAGTGATATTAGACTAAAATAAGTGAAATAAAAAGAAAAACTTACAAATACATAAAATGCTAGGATCCTGAGTAACAATCAGGCAGACAAGTAAGTATAATCTAGAGTAACCACCACGCACAGTAGAAACAATCTCCTAACGATCTCCAAATTATCTTATAATACTGTGGAAAATAAGTTATTGAGAGCAGAAACACACACTCCAAATATTCATTCACTTGACTAGTTCATTTTGATAGGCCTAGACATTGTCAATAAAGGGCTATATTTAGAACCAATTTACTGCTGTTGTCTTTACAGCTCATATACTTCTTTCGGTATGCAGTCAATGTGTTTTTGGCAGATTCTAGCATCTTTGAATGCACAATATTTCCTTGGTACCTTCCAAAAGCAAGTATAGGTAAAACATTAGTGGTTCATCATAATTCTCTGAAAAAGATAAGCTGCTCTGTAATACACGGTTTATAAATCTGCACTGCAGCAGTCCTATTCATCACATGTTCTACTCATAAAAACACAAGGTCGGCCCTACAGCCTAAAGTAAATCAAGACAAGCCTAAGACAGAATCAGAGAGGACCAAGAAGAATTGGTAGAAGTCAAGTGATGGGAGACAATTTAACTTAAATGTGATGACATTTAATCAAATCTGTATATAACAGTAATAACAACAACATAACCACAATTGTTGGGCACCCAAATATCCTTTTTCTGATTAACATATACAATGTAGAATTTTATCTCCTACCATCTAGCATTATATCCTCAATACTTTACCATATTCCTCAATATTCTTTAAAAAGTTACATAGCCCAGCCAGCATGACTCAGTGGTTGAGTGTCAACTTATGAACCAGGAGGTTACGGTTTGATTCCTGGTCAGGGCACATGCCTGGGTTGCAGACTCAATCCCCAGTGTGGGGGGTGCAGGAGGCAGCCAATCAATGATTCTCTCTCATCATTGATGTTTCTATCTCTCTTTCCCTCTCCCTTCTTCTCTGAAATCAATAAAAATATTTTTTTAAAGTTACATAGTAAGTTTCCCCATAACTGATGAGGACCAATCACCAACTCTTGAATATCTAGGTTGTGTCCAGCTGTCAGCTATAATAAACACTTGATGAACAGCCTTTACTTGTATATATTGTTGTGCGCTTGTATGATTATTACTGGGAGTACATTGCAGAAATAGGCTTGCTGAGTCAGAGATAGACCCACATTTAGGCCTTCGATCTATCCTGCCAAACAGTTTGCCAGACCACTTGAACCAATTTACGTTTCCTGCAGCAGTATGTGAGTGCCGCATCATCGCGTGTTCACCAGCACTGGGTCTCATTCATCGTCTTTGTCAATTTGACAGGCCAAAGATTTCATCTTGTTTAATTTGAATTATTTTTACTCCAGTATTTATTGGCCCTGTGTTTGTTTATAAGTTGTCTTCATTCTTTATTTGCTTCTGAATTATTATCCTTATTGACTAGTAAACATACTTATGTATCAAATATAATCACTCTGTCAAGTTCCCAAACTCAAAAATCCTATCAGAATTACTTTAAACTTATTAACTGGGGAGCTGTAACATCTTTACAACACAGAGCTTCCAACCCAAGACCATGAGCTGCTTCCCCATCTGTCTTCCTTTATGTATCTCAACAAAGTGCTTCCTCTGCTGTTTCTCTTAAAGGTCTTGCACATTACTAGACACATTATAGCGTTTGTTGTTGTCGTGAAAATAATACTTTCCATCATTTTTTCTAACTAGTTATAGCTGGTACCTGATAGAATTTTTATGAGCCTAATAATTCTTCTAAAACTCTTGGTAGGAACACACTCTTCCACTTTTATCAACACCTGGTGTTTGAATTTCCTCTGTGATTATTTCTAGACAAGAAGGGGAGAGAGTTGCTACAAACAGACTGCCTACTTCTGTACTGTGAGACAGATATAATAAGAAAGATAATCTCTCTGTAGGAGTTTATAAACTTTAAGTTTTTTTTCCTTTATGTTACTTCATCTATTATTCATAAAACCTGTCTAAAGTGGATGGAATACTATAAAGTAATTGAGTTATTAGTCTCAGAATTGTAATGATGAAGAACCTGAGGTTGAGATCTGAATCACTCGCCTGGAGAATCTGATCAAAATGCAGACTCTTGGACCCTACCCCACACCTGTTTCCTCTGAATCTTAGGGGTAGAGTGTGCAATCACGAATCTGTGTTTTTAACTCGCTCCCCTGGTGGCTGCCATGGTGCATTTAGATCACCAAGTCAAAGTGGAGGCTAAAACCTAAAGTTTCTGCCTCTAATTTAGGTATTTATCCTACCGTCCCTCAATGGCAGCTTGATTCTTGTGGGTTCCTAGCCATATATGAACATGACTAAAGGAGCTTGCATTTTTGTAAGATTTCTTTATTCAGGGGATCCTGCAAAAAAAAAGTATGCTCCGGTTTGCAGACCACAAGCCTCCACACGCAGGATTCATTTATAATGCAGTCACTTTTTCCCAAAGTCTTAATGAAAAGACTGCTCCCTGTACTCTGTGGCTGCCGCCAGGAAGTCTGACTACTATAACTTGCAGTCACAGTGACCCACAGGACACCTTGGCAGTAGCCCTGCCCCTAGCCCTGCCTCACTGGCCTGGAGTCGGCAGCCCTGGAGCTGGTGAAAGTTGCCAGGGAAAGTGGGAAAGTGCCCCAAGCACAGAGGCCATTCAGGACAGCCTCGTTCCCATGGCATCCCCTCACAGCAAGCAGGCTAGCATTAGTGTAGAATGTCATCGCTGGTGACTCCATCCTGCCCCTTAGTGTCCAGGAACACTCACGGTGACCCTTTAGGAAATGCCAAAGATTAATCTAGAGAAAATAGATGCCTCAGAGAAAACCTCCAGTTTGGTTGGAGTTTAATGCACTGTCAGTCTCTCAACCCCTATTTATGGAGCTATGTGCCAGGCCCATTCTAGATGCTGGAACATGAGAATGAATAACGCACAGCACTTTATGGCCCAAAGGGCAAGTAAGCATGGAAAAGGGGCTTAAGGTACTTGGTGGGCATCAAAGAGGAGTTATGGGAGTGAGTTTTCCAGGTCATGGGAGTTTTCTAGGCTGACAAGTATAGGGAAAGCATTCTAGAATTTCTTTTCCCAAGAACATGGAACAGCTTAAGCAAAGGCATCATGAGTATGACAGACTGCAACCAGTCTGGATTGTAGGACAGTAAAAAATAAAAGAGATCTGGAAAGGTAAACCAGAAGCCAGATTACAAAGATTTCATGCACTCTTGAAGGTATTTGAATTGTATCTTAGAGACGACGGAGCCACAGCTGTGGGACTGGTGGCAGTGAGGAAAAGGCAGCACAGAAGATGGAGTCTGGAGAACGAATGTGGACCGGGAGCCCTCTGTAATGGGGGTAAGGGGCTGCAGTGAGATAGCTACAGAGATGGGAAAGAGGAGTTAGGTTCTGGAGATATTTAGCAAGTAGAATTGGCAGGGCATGGAGACCAAGCAAATGTTGAGGGAGGAAGGGTGAGGCCAAGCAAGTCTCTGAAATTCCAGGATGTGGATGTCATGGAATCATGGCTCTGTCTTCGGTTTGGCCCCATCCCCAGTCAGTTCCAAGTGCTCCCCTTCTCTTTTCTCCACACCCTCCCTCCTCCTCTTCCATCATCAAACAAGTACTGGCAAGGAAAGATCTTTCCTGAACAGCCTCCCACACCCAGAACCAGTGCAACTTCATTCCAGCAACCTCTGTTCCCAAGTGTTGTTATTTAAGAAGCCATGTGCTCCGTATGCCACCTTACATTTGTGTAAGCTTTGGTGTACAAAATTTTCATATTCATGATCTCTTCTGCTCCTCAGTAAATTCCATTCTGCCAGTAAAAAAAAAAAATATGTAGACATAGGGAAGCTGTGGCTTGCTCAAGGCCCCAGAGTTATTTCACAATAAGCTGAGGGCTCCAACCAGTTCTTCTGTCTTAAATTCCTGGTGGTTTCAACTTGGAATAACTACAGGCATACCTAACAGATCAAAGAAACATGACCATGGAGGGAAGATGCATGGCAGATGCATTACCCTGTTCAAATGGACTCTCGTTACTGCAGGATGAATACACAGACCTCACAAAAGCAAGCCCTCAGCTCAGAGTCCTAACAGATTTTCAGGAAGCTTATTAGATTTTCTCCTCATTCTTTGCTCTACAGAAACAGGACCTCGTGTCAGCCTGTCAAATAAGAGACTTCCCTGAGCCACAAGCAACTTTTATTTCACACACACACACACACACACACACACACACACACACAGTCTGCTGCTCAGAAAACAAGAAGCATTCTTAGCAAATAAGGGAAAAGAGCAGGCTGAGGTGAGCCATGCAGACGAGTAAGAAGGGTTTCAAGCCACATTAAGAGGATCACGTATGTGGGATGGATACCTCACCAGGAAGGAATTTGCCACCATTCCTGTTTATGAAAATGTATTGTTTATTTCTAGTTTCATACTGGCTTCTAACTTATTTTAACTTGAGGTGACTCTCATCCCAGAGGCTTCTTATAAAATGGTTCCTTATAAAATGTGCATGCATATTTGGTTCCTTATAAAATGTGCATGCATATTTGGTTCCTTATAAAATGTGCATGCATATTTGGGAGGTTTAAACCAGGTCACAAAAACACACAAGCTCCCCCAAGAGTGGACACTGGAGCGAGGTGAGTCAGTCCCAGACAAGATCTTCTAGGAAGGAAGCAGAGCAGCGGATGAGGGTCAGTTCAGAGGAGGACGGGGTGGGCTGGGGGGACGGGAAGGGGCGGTGGTCAATGGATGCTGCTGAAGATATCCAATCAGCAAGTATGATGAGGGTCAGGATTGTGAGTTTCCATTTAAACTCCCCATTTCTTGCCACCCCCTAGACACAGACAAGCTGCTGTGATGATTACCCCCTGACTTCTCAATAACGTATAAAGAGTTTTTATGTACCTTTAGGATAAACATGATTTGTTCATTTTTCAGGTGAGAGGGAGACATACCAGAGTTGCCCAAAATCTCCCCAAATGAGTAGCAAAGCAGGGACTTGAATTCAGGCATGGAGAAAAATTATCTGAAACTTGGATATACAGTGGGGCCTTGACTTACCAGTGTCCCGACTAACAAGTTTTTTGAGATACCAGCTGTCTCTCCGCTGATTTTTTGCATTGAGTTGATAGAGTAATTTGAGTTAACGAGCTCGGTCTCGGAACGAATTAAACTCGTAAGTCAAGGCCCCACTGTAAGGCAAAGTGCATGCAATTGTCTTTCCCATGTCCAATGTCATGCTGGGGCAGTGTTTAACACCCTCCCCCAAGAAGTAACAATCTAGGGTAATACACCTTCATCTGATTCTACTATTAACTAAAAGCTTAGACTTTCTGAAGCTGCATGCTAACTTGTAAATCTTGTTGGGTAGAGATGCCAATAATTACTGTTTAGTATAAAAGAAAACACCAAAGGCTGTCTTTTCCACAGGACAGTAACCAGCTTTTTATTGAATGTAGCCATCTTATTCTAACATTTTGCTTCTTAAGTACCTATGTATGCCCACTTCCTCGAAATGCCCTTTGAACAAGATTTATCATCTTACTGGTCCTCTCATTATTGAGTTCATAAATCTTTGACATACCCTCATCCTATATTTCCATGAGAGTCATGTTATTAACTTTCTTAAAATTCTATTTCTTGCTATGTCTATAATCTAGTGTTTCTTCCTCCAAGATAGCACCTTTATGGTACTACATCCACCCACCTCATCAGGTCTGCCTCATTCTACCTGCCATATAGAATACAGTCGACATGAGTGATGCAGTCAGCTGGCTATATGCTGGGAATGGAAGGGCACTTCGAGGCTTCCTCCTAAGTGGCCTGACATTTCCAGCCTTCGAGTTTTCAGGATTCATCATATATTCACAAGATGGATTTCATAAGCCCATTCTTGGCAGCTGAGATGGCCAGCCCTCCAGCCAGCAAGAAAGGGGCTTTAAACCAGGTTCCTATGGCTGCGGATGGGCTAGACTGGCGGGCTGGGCTGGTTTACAGGGAATGACAACACGTCCTCATCCTGCAAAGGACACGGAGTTTTGTGAGGTGGCCGAATTGCTGAGGGGGGTAAGTTCTCTCTGAGTGAAAGAAATCAAAGCCAGGACTTGGACTTCACTCCAACTCACAGAGGCCACTTCAATCTGCACAAAGAAGAAACACAAGGAAGCAAAAGGTTTACAAAGAAGGCCTCCATTTTACATACTTAACGGGTCACTGACAACTTTTCACACTTTGTGGAGAGAACCGTCTGAGCATGTCATATGACCCACTCTCTTTAAAACCTCTCTAAACTCAGAAACAACGCTAAGAGTCTGAGAAGAGAAGGTGATCTGGGATTTCAGCCTGACTGCTGTCTGCCAGGCAGATTTGCTGGCTGCGGGCACTTCCCAGCAGTTAGGCCTTGCCAGGAGCCTCAAACTGCAGGTCTGCACAGTTTGAAGGACTCTCCTCTGCCTGAGTTGCCCCTGGTGCTCCATTTCTGTGTTCAGCATTTACTACGCTTGCCAGGATCTGTGCTGCGTACTGTGTGGGACATGGGGTACGGGAATCCTGTTCTCAAGGACCTTCCTGTCCAGTTGGAGATATAAGACAAATATCTAAATAGCTACTGTTTAGGACAGAAAGTGACCAGTAATTCACAAATATTAAGACCCTACTATGTGCCAGTTAATGTGCACTGGGTATACAGTGGAGAGCAAGAGAGACTAGTCCTTAGAAGAGGTTTAATAAGCATTTGCTGAAGGAGAGAAAAGAACAGTTGTTCGTCACCCACTATGGATAGGCCAGGCTGTGTGCCAGGCATTTTCTCATTTAATTTCCTTCTCACAAGTCCTCGCTTTGGTAGGCAACGCTATCCCCATTTTTAACAAATAAGGAAACAGGGGCTCAGAGATGCTAGGGGGCTTTCCCAAGGTCACGCAGACAGCGAATAGCAAAGGCAGGATTGTAATGAGACCCACCTGACTTAGATCCTGCTCTTTCAACCTCACTACATTTACTGTTAGCATTTTAGGGCACACCTGCCTTCGTGCTGCTGTGGCTGATTCATTTCCAAACTGAGGGGCCTCAGAGGACACTGCAGCCTGTTGGCAACAATAAGGCCTCCACTGCTAGTCCAAGATAAGGGCTCACAAAGCCATTTGGACCACCCACATCTGTGATTAACGCCTGGATCTGTCTCTGGCTGTCCCTAGATGTTCTCTAGCATCAGCTGTGCGATCCACTTATCTTCCGATAGAATGGGAAAATGAAAGGGCAGAGAAGGGAGAATAAAAGTGACTTCCAGAGCCAGGGGCACAAGCCCTGCTCCCTTCCTTTCAATTCCTCCAGCAAAGCTGGCCGAGCACACAGAGGAGACAGCCACTGCCCAGCAGAGCTGAAAACCACACCACTTCTACCCCAACATGTCATCCTCCATCTTCCCGCCATTTGCCAGAACCCAAGGAAATTGTTTTCATTCCTTCTCTTTCACTTTCTTGGGGGGGGGGGGGGGGAGAAGAATTGGGGGCTTTCATTGATCAACAAAGCCTTCCGAATAAAGGCTGCATTCGTGAATCAGCATAGCCCCACCCTGCATGCCCACCTCTTCTGCCCCATCTCCCCATGCACCCCAGGGAGCTGGTGCGCCACCCCGTGCCCCGCCCCCAGCACACCCTGGTGGCTCCTGGACCGCCCTTATCCCTTCTGCGGAGGCACCTTGGGGAACCTGTGGCCATCCTGGGGACTGAGCTCACACACCTCCTCCGGAAAGCCCTCTCTGACCGCGCTCCAGCAGTGCGCATGCGCACACCCAGCAGGCCCCTCTGGCGTTCCCACGCCCCACAGCACGCACACGCACACGCACATGTACGTACACGCACGTACGTACGCACGCACAGTCATACCCCTCCAGGGAGCTCCCAGCCTCTCCACGCTGCCCTGGCTTGGCGTTTCCTGTGCTGCACCCTGCCCGCGCCTTGCTGGTAACCCCTCCTCTCCACGCTCCGACAAGCCTCCTACTCCCTGTAGTGAGAGGACCAGGACCAGGAACACAAAAGCCCCTGGAAGGGGGGAGGCTAGAGGGAGGAGAAGGCTCTCGGCCCGTGCCACCTTCCTGGGGTGGCGCTGGCCCCACCGCTGCCAAGGGAGAAAAGGGGGAGGCCTGGGGACAAGCAGGCTGAGGGAATGGTTCTCTGAAAACCCGAGCAGGAGCTTCAGGGCTCCCGTGGCAAAGGTCAAGGCCATTGCTCAGGAATGTTTGCAGCTCTCGGTGGAGCCTGGGGTGACAGCGGCTAGGGCTTGCGCCACAGGAGGCTCTGGGCCTGGAGGTCGTGGCATGGCCCAAAGGGGTCCTTGGAACAGCTGCCCCTGACCGGCATGCACTGGGCTTGGTAGAGGTAGGAAATTCCTGGAAATGGCTGGACTTCTTCCCTTGGTTCCTGATCCGTGACTAGGTAGTGAGTTGGCCACGAAAGGAAGCATTTAGGCAGAGTTCAGGAACATAGGGCTGGACTTACGCAAAAGCATTCAGGAAGAGAAAAACAGAGCAGGGCCAAGAGTGAGGGCCACGCCGGCTCACCTCCACTTCCATCACTAGCCTGGCGTTTGAAAGGACGTAAAAAGGTTTAAAATCCCTTCTGTCAGTGTTGTCACCAGGGTTGGATGGAGCCGGGTTCACCACGTTAAAGTGCACGTTTAAAAGCTGAGCGGCTACAGCGAGGTTGTCAAACTTAACACATGTGGACCTGTGTAAATTAAAAAAAAAAAAAAATTCCGTGTCTGTGGAGGCAGTGCTTTTAAACAGGTGCTTTGCAAAGAATGAGCCCCTTAAGAAGTACTTTGCATACATGTAGCCCATCAACCTGAAAACAAATAAAAGTCAAATCAGTACCAAATCAGCAACTCTGAGCAGCAGACTAGAGAATATGTTGGAGATAGGGTTTTAACCATTTGCACGCCATAAGCGTCTATAGACACAAGTGGTGGACCTTTTTTAATTAAATTCAAAATATCGTGGCAGTTAACTGGTTAAAAGGTTGCGAATTCAGCTCTGGCTGGGTAGCTCAGTTGGTTAGAGTGTCAGCCCCACTAGACCAAGGTTGTGGGTTTGATCCCCAGTCAGGGCACATACAAGACGCTACCAATGAATGCATAAATAGGTGGGACAACAAATAGATCTTTCTCTAGCTCTATCTTCCTCTCTCTCTAAAATCAATAAATAAAAATAAAAGATTGCTAATTCAGTTTCTCTTTCCTGCATAGCTAATGGTAGAAGGCACCTTTACATTGCATTTGCAGTTTTTAATCAACTAGGAAAAATCACATTCTCCTTTATTATTTTACATCCTTTTTCCAAAGAGAAATTAAATTTTTTTAGAAATCTAACTTTGCTCTTTCCACTCACCAAGAGAAGTGTATTATGCTTTCAATCTGTTCAATCTCAGTTTAGTTTCAAGTTGAGACTTTATTTCATTTCCAGACATGTACAGAGTGGATGGTATCCCTCTATTCTCATTTTTTGGATGCAATTGCTTGGCAAAGCAGTAGGCCTGCTGGGTAAATCAAACTCTCCACTTTTCACTCTACATACACCCTTTAGGTATCTGAAACTGAACCCATACAACATGTCTTCCTGCAACTGAGGTTCAAAATTATAATGAATTAGTTGAGCTAAAGCACGGGAATATTCCATTTAAGAAACTTTTTAAAAATAAATATGAAGTCCATCTTGTTTCATTATTTGCTCTGCCTTATAGATTATAAAATATGCAGGTGGGTTAATATTCTTTGTTTTGGGGGTTTTATTAACATTTCAAAGACAGATAAAAACAGACATTTCTAACAGATTGCTTACACAATTCTGTGTCCTGAAAGATGGCTCAAACCAAACAAAATGAAAAAATAACCAATAAAAAGTTCAGCATTTTTTTCCTTCAGGAGCTTAATATTTTAAGGCTTAATAAGAATCAATGAGAATTCTACAGAGTGCCTTAGTGTCACCAATGATATTCATCTTGATATCATTGTAATTAACCTAGTTATTAAGAACAGGAAAAGAGCAAAGGGAAGGCCAAGTATTATAAGCATGTCATTTGGGCAGCTTTGCCAGGAAGCTACAATTTTGCACTCTCCAGGGGTCCAGCAAGGGAAGATAGACAAATGCCCAGTAAAGTTGGGGTGACATACGGAGGGTACTTTCCTGTCAGTCACACCAGGAATAGGTCATTGGCCAGAATGGGTGTGGCCACTGCAAGGGCAAGAAATTTGGAATATTTAATCTCCTGAACAAAGAAGTTCTCTCTCTTTGTCCTCTTGGGACTCTTTTGTGGGGTGGGGGCGCTGCTCTCTTGGCTCACCTGCAGGCCATGTGGACCCCACACACAATGAACTAATGGACTGAAATTAGCCTGCTGCTGAACTGGACCCGGCTGCAACATGGAAAGGAAACCCTGGGCACTAGCTTTGCTTTTAGCTCTACTGTAACCACAATTATACTTCTTCCAGGACCGGATTAAGGGAAACGGGACTTTAGAAACCCAGGGATGTAATCCCATGCAAATAAAAATCACTGATCTTCACATGCAAGTCTCAGAAAATTCTTTTTCTCCAGATATCGTAAGGACTCCAACCCTGGCAGTCCCTGGGAAAATGATACCCCAGTTTCCCCCAATAACAATCTCATCTGAAAAATTTGGACTTGGCTCAGCCCATCCACTCTTACTGCAGCCCAAGGTTGTCTTTTCTTTTTTTTTAATATATTTTATTGGTTTTTTACAGAGAAGAAGGGAGAGGGATAGAGAGTTAAAAACATCGATGAGAGAGAAACATTGATCAGCTGCCTCCTGCACACTCCCTTCTGGGGATGTGCCCGCAACCAAGGTACATGCCCTTGACTGGAATCAAACCTGGGACCCTTGAGTCCACAGGCTGACGCTCTATCCACTGAGCCAAACCCATTAGGGTGCAAGGTTGTCTTTCATTTGGAAATCATGCTGTCATCAATATACATGGATGAGGCATATGCTTATCCTCGCTGCCCAAAGAGATGTTGGCATAGAGAAATGTGAAGGCTCCTGATTGAAGCTTGTATTTATGGGCTCTCCTCTTCTCTTCTCCCCTAGTTACTGTGACCGTGGGAGACAAGCAACACTTGCTCGGACTATATGACACGGCAGGACAGGTATATTTTTATTATCTTGATTTATTATTATCTTGATTTATTTTTATTATATTGGTTCATTCAATAGATATTACCTCTTCTGATCATTGGGGGCAAATTTATTATCTACCTAAATGACAACCAAAGCATATTCTTAATATCTTAAAAATATTTATAATTACAAAAAACCAAACCATTCATGATTCAAGATGTTAATAGGCAAATAATCATTCATTCATTGATTGATGACTAACAATAACCAAAAGAATGTATTTGGCCAAGACTCTCAAGTTCTTCCTACCCATACCAATTCCAGATCTAGGATTACCGAGTCAATTTCAAATTTGAGTTTCACCCATTATATTTTTGCATTATATTCTTTGCCCACCCTTTATTTGAATTGCCTAACGAGCTGTGAAAAGGTTCAGAATGAGATAGGGGATAGTGAGTGAGGGGTAGGAAGAAGATAGAGTAAGTGTTGGGAAAAAGAAAAGCCAGAACTAGATGTTTTCCAAAAGTGAATAACTGAATAACTAGAAGTTGACTCTCAATTCTCTAAGAGTTTTGAAATATTCTCACTCTGTCAGATATGTTTCTTCAAGTTGGAAAACCTGGCCAACCATTAACGTAAAGCAATGAACTAGAACTCTCAACACTTAATCAGTTAGCACATGCTCTACTTCAGCGGTTTTCAACCTGTGGGTCACGACCCCTTTGAGGGTCGAACGACCCTTTCACAGGGGTCGCCTAAGACCATCGGAAAACACATATATAATTACATATTGTTTTTGTGATTAATCACTACTCTTTAATTATGTTCAATTTGTAACAATGAAATTGGGGGTCACCACAACATGAGGAACTGTATTAAAGGGTCATGGCATTAGGAAGGTTGAGAACCACTGCTCTACTTGGTGAAAATGCCACCATCACTTTCTTTCCTAACACCCTATACTTCATTATGAAAAGTTTCTAATGTTATAAATTCATGGGTTGGAGAGGAAGTGGTTAAGCATTTGATAGCTGTGGGCCAATTTCTTTGATAGAGCTTTTGTTACCATATGTCTTGGGTCATTTATTAAGGTTAAAATCAGTGGGTTGTTTAGTTTTACATCTTAAGTCCTTTGGAGTGAACATCTGACCATACTCTTTCCCACTGTGAGTTTCCTGGTAATTGTTATTTATCGTTATACTAGTACATTTGTCTCCCCCCACCCCCCAATTATCTGGATATATGTCTTTCTGCTCAACTTGAAAGCTCTATACTAGAAAAAAAATAGTAAATGGAATTTTATTTGGGATTTCTGTATGCATTTGCAAGGACCACTGTATAAATGTCTGTGGGACATCAAAGGCTAATGTTGGGCAGGTCTAGGAAGTGGGGAACCTAGAAAATTTAGCTCCAGACTCAAGGCTTCTAAGAGCATCCAGTTTCCACTCATCAGCAGATGGTTCTTTGGGCCATCTACTCTCAGGAAGTGGAAACTCACAGTAATACCAAGACACAGAACTAGGACAGGATACCCCCAGATGCCCAATATGGGAAAATTGGTTTGTCTCCTCTGAGCTAAGTACAGGGGCCTCAGTGCAGCTCATACTTGGCTACTCCTCCACCAGAAAGCATTCCAGCAAGAAGGGTACGCTGCTCTTTGGTCTGGAGTTGCCAAACTCAATCACATAATCATTGGGGTGTCTCCCTTCATCAGGGACTCACAGCCTTAAAGAAAGAGGAGTTTACAGCCTTCTCACCTGTAGTCATATTTTATAGATATTAAATCCAGTTTGAAAAGTTCTGTACAGCAAGAATTATTGCCTGACTCTGAAACCTCTGTTTCCCGTGCCTTCTAAAAAGTGCTCTGTGCCCCTCATGCCCTCCCTCTTGTATAGCAGTCCATGCAATTGTTAGCTTCTGTGCGTTAATTGTCCCCAGAACAACCTCCCCAGGCCTCTATTTAATTTCAAATTCAATAAAATGGTTTAAAAGCTCGTGTGGAGTTCAATTCTTTTTTCCCACTGCTCTGTCCTTTATAGAAAAAAAAAATAGACAATACTAGTATAGGAGTTGAAGCTCTAAGGCAGTGCAAAAATATCTTTAAACACCAAATTGAAGAAAGCAGAATGACCTAAACCTCTGACACCAGGGAAAGTGATGAGCACGGATAAAATATAACAACAAATGGTTTTAGGTATTTCTTCAACTTAACTTTCACTTTAATGTTTTCCAGCAGCTACTTTGAAAGCTCGGAGGTAGACAAGGCTCATAGGGGAACATAAAACACGAGGATAAAGAATCAGAACATGTCTTACATTTTCCTCGAGGCCTCAAATTCTATGGTTAGGAACTTTAAAAGATGACTCCAACTTTAAAAGATGGCCCAGTGGTTCAGTTGGTTGGGCATCATCCCGTGCATCACAAGGGCTGTGGGATCTATTTCCAATCAGGGCATTTGCATTTGCAACGAGCTAGGCCAGTGATGGCAAACCTTTTGAGCTCGGCGTGTCAGCATTTTGAAAAACGCTAACTTAACTCCTGTGCCGTGTCACATATAGAAATTTTTTGATATTTGCAACCATAGTAAAACAAAGACTTATATTTTTGATATTTATTTTATATATTTAAATGCCATTTAACAAAGAAAAATCAACCAAAAAATGAGTTCGCGTGTCACCTTTGACACGCGTGTCATAAGTTCGCCATCACTGATCTAGGCTGTGGGTTTGATCCCAACAGGGATGCGTGCAGGAGGCAACCAATTAATGTTCTTCTCTCTCTCCCTTCCTCTTTTTGAAAATCAATGGAAAATAACAGGTGAGGATTAAAAATAAAAAAGATGACTCCAAGAAAGGCTAAAAGGAATAGAGTAATTAAGCAAAATGATTTGAAGCTAGACCTAAGGGAAACCTTTCAGCAGTAAAGGATTATTAAATGTTGAAATTCGTTACACTAAGGATGACAGGTAGTTCATTCTGTAGACCAGTTCTCAAACTTGAACGGGCATCACAGTCACACAAAAACCAGCCACTGGGCCCCAGCCCCAGTTTCTTATTCTACAGGTAGAGCTCAAGAATTTGCATTTCTCACACGTTTCCTGGTGATACTGCTACTGCTCTGTACATCATCCTTGTCACTCACAATATGGTCCAATGACCAGCATCATCCATGTCACAAGTGACCCTATTAGGAATGCAGATCTCAGGCCCCACCTCCACCTACCACATTCTAAAATTTATTTTTAAAAGATCCCCAGGTGATTCATGTGCACATTAAAATTCAAGAAGTACTCCTCTAGAAGTCCTTGGTGGTTGAGGCATGGTCCCTAGCGTTAGGAAGAGGTGGTGAAAAATATTACCTGAGTTGATTCCCATGGTTCTATGACTCTGCCAATCAGTCTTTATAACAAATTTAATTTAGAAGCATTGTCCCAAAATTTGCACTCCCTGCCTCAGATAGAGTAGTCACCTCCTCAGTTACATTCTAGTAATGTTGCTGCAGTCATGTGGCTAAGGAACATCTATAACTCAAAAATACTCATTTGGCCAGAGTTACTAGTAAGAAAGAGCCGTGATCTCAAACTTTATTCCTTTTTGAACCACAAAAAGGAAATTAGTCACTGAATCCGGCTATAGAGTTCCCAGCAAGGTGGCTTGCTGTGCATAATTCCATTTCATGAATAAACCAAAAAGCAGTGTCCCGCATCTTTGCTTGAGCTAACTCTGGGTCAGAGTTGATGAAACCAACCTCAAAAAGCACGTGTTCTGAAAGGTAAATTGATAGGAACTCATTATTTCTACCCTCAAAGTTACCCCTGAACAAATCTTTTGACCTGGTTTCCACCACTTGGCCGCACTTTGTTGGCCTTGGGCACAACTGAGACCTTAACCCAGCCCTTGACAAGCCAGCCAAGCATGTGCTTTATAAAGACAGTTCATAATGAAGTCACACACATACACTGCCAGCACATGGCAGCTGCTGTCAGAGATTAGCTCTCTCCCCAAAGCCTGAAACAAACTAATATTTGGACTTGGAGTAGAGTCTTTTACAAACAGTCTTCAGAACTCTGCTTCATCGGTTAGAATTCCAAACATTAGGTTAGGCCAGGGATTTTCAACCCTTTTCATCTCATAAACTAATTACCAGAATTCTGGGGCACACCAAAGACTATATTACACTTTTTGCCGATCTGACAAAAAAAAAAAAAGGTGTAATTTTGATTCAGCTACACTGAATGGCTATTGTGTTGGCTTTTGTCACTTTTTTATTTGACAATCTAAGGGAAAAGTGTCAGTGCCCCTAACTAGTCAGGTATTGCATGTTTTAAAAATACTTGCAGCACACCAGTTGAAAATCACTGGGTTAGACAATGAAATGAGGGCTGTTTCTCAGGGTGACTGCATGTTGCCCCTCAGCTCACACTGGGAAGGCAATAAGGCCAGGCCTGTGAGCCAGATCCCTCGAGGGCTTGCCGCCTCATCCTGCCCGGCACATGCCCCAAGGAGTGTATTTCTGAGCATCTCTCTGAAAGGGATCTCTAGAGTTCAGGTCTTTGGCTCAGCTTCAAAGAATCCGAGAGCCGACTTTTCCATGACGTGCTTGCAGGCCTGTTGTTTAGAGTGCATCGTGAGAGGCCAATGGGGAGCAGGATGCTGGGGTGGGGACGCTGGAACAACGCCTGGCCCTTCGCAGGCTGAGGAATGCCAAGCTAGGAGAGGGGTCTTTCCCAGTTCATGGCTCTGCGCCCAGCGTCCTCCCACCCGCTTCCCACCACCTAGAGTGGAGCCAGCCATGGTACTAAGACGTCTTGCCTCCTTCTCTGAGTAGGCCCTGGCTTACATATGGGCAAAGCGCTGCTCAGATTGAGGCCTCTCGGACCAAACTCCAGGATGGACATATCTCAAAGGCAACATCTGCAAAAGTGGCTGTTGGTGGCGCTGCCAGGGAAGAACAAGAATCTTTTGGTGTCAGGAGTCTGGTTCTCAGCAGGGTACATCCCAGAGTTCCCTGATGCAAGCCCCACAGGATTGGCACGTGGGCAAGCACAGAATGGGTGTGTCACTGAGAAACCGCAGCCCACGGCAGCTTATCTGTCACCAGTGACCATGGGCATGTGGGAGCAGGAAGGTCATCAGCTGCACGCCTCAGCCAGGCCTGCACCAGTCCTGATTTCTAAAGCCCCCTTTCCCCAATGGGCTGAAGAAACATGAAACAGATGGGGGAAGGGAGGTGCCAAGTACAGCTGGGGTTCATTAATGGCAACCCAGGGTCTACTTGGAAGGACGTCAGTCTTCCCCTTCGCTGTTGGCTCACCCAGTGGGGCCATCTGGAGCACAGAACCTGGCATCAATCCTCCATGGAAAGTTTGCCTAAAACCTCAAAATAATTGTTTTTCCTCAATGAGTAACCCACCCTTTCTTAATCACACGCATCTTACTGTGGTTTTAGAAGTGTGCAAATTGGGGGTTAGATGGCAGTTTCCCCACATGACAAGTAACCTTAGGACACGATCTTACTTCCCCCCAAATTTTGAAAAATGAATCTGTAGGGACGTTGAATCAGAGTTTCGACCAGAGCATGTAAACATTTGGGTCTCGTTACTACTCAGTTTAGAAGAAGCTCACTTCAGATTCAGCGCTGCTATCCAATGAGGATAAGGACTCTGCAGCGATCGTTGGCACGGGATGGAGGATGGACTCCTGATTACTAAAGAACTTACTACACTCAGGGCTCTATTCTCAGTGGTCTACAAATATTAGCACATTTTATACCCATCAGAGTCCTATGAGGCCAACACTATTACCAACCATTTTATAGATGAAGAAACTGAGGCAGAGAGAACTTACCCAAGGTTACACAGTAGTCACTGGCGGGGTGAGATTTGAACCCAGAGACTGTGCCTCCCTAGCCCATGCTCTTAAGCGCCGTGCCACACTCCCGCCCTAGGTTTGTTGCCCAGATTTTCCAAGCCACGCCTGACAGCTATGAGTGTGTTGATGGGATAATATGAAAATGAGACTTGCGCTGAAAATCTGGGATAAATGTCCTAAACCCAAGAAGACGTGGAAGCAGACTCCTACTTCCAATTGACTGGGGGATAAGAGAGGCGGAAGGAATGTGCGATGCACTGTCCTTGCCACTCCAAGTGTGGTCCCTGGACCAGCAGGGTCAGCGTGACCTGGAAAGTGGTTAGAAATGCAAACTCTTGGGCTTCATCCCAGACCTGCTGCTGGATAAGAATCTGCACTTTACCAAGGTCCCGGGGGATTCAAATGTGTATAAAGTCTGAGGAGGGCTGGTCTAATGGTCTCACTCACCACCTGCACCATTTGATGCTAAGCTGGTCCCTGAACTTTTCTAATAGTCACCCACAGTCCTCCCAGAACACCAGGTGTGCCTTCAAACCAAACACTCCCCTGCCTTTGGGGTGAAGTTAGGTGGGAAGTACAAAGCCTACCTTGCTCCAAATCCCTCCGTAACACCCCCCCCCCCCCGATTTCCCACCCCAACCCTCACCCCAGCCTCTTTGTCCACTTTAACCCTCCAAAGCCCCATTTGAGTTCTTTTAGATTAAAACACTGTCCCTTCAAGAAGCACTCAAGCACTGGTCTTCCACTCTCAATTTCAAATACCAGCTAGACTCCTCATCCACTCCTCTCAGCCCTTTACACCATCTCAACCTCCAATCTAGGCTCACAATGTGCTCCGTCACAAATAGAAGTCACGTAAGTTATCAGCTGGTACACATTCACATCCCTCGACCTCCCACCGCCCGCTCTCAGTCCCCAGGAGTCCCTGTTATTAACCCCCAGCCCCTGCCACATTTCACAGCTCTGGCCAATGGCAAATGGGGGCTGAAAGAGCCCAGGCGGCCCAGGTGTGAGGCTTCTTTAAAGGTATGTTTGCTCTCTAGTCCCAATACAGTCACTTAGATCATCTGTCTAGGCCTGGGTTTCCTAAACTACAGAATTGGCTGAGGGGAAAGGGAAGCATGGTGACCCGTGTTTCTGAAACGCGATGCCACAGAGTCACCTGGAGGGCACACAGAGACACCGAGGGTGCAGCCCCCTCTCCCCCAGAGCCTCAGCTCCAGGAGGGCTGGGCGGGGCCTGGAGTGGACATGCCTACCACGCTCCCAAGTGATGCCAATGGTGCTGGTCGGGGACCATGCTTTTGGGAGCCACGGTACTGACTGTCAAATCATTCAGTCAAATCAAGATTCTCATTATTCTATTATCATGGAGCTAACAAAGAACAAGAAATACTTCACCCGTCTCACTTCACATAAATTGAGTTGTTTCCCATATTTTCATTTCTTTCCCCCGACTGGATTGACAATTCTTATTCACTTTCTATAGTTCGTATAGCATCCTTCACAGTGACAGATGTTCAGGAGGCACTTAATACATCTTTTTAAAGGGAGTAACCCAGCAAGACTAACGTTTCCACAGAAGAGAGATCAGAATACAGAGCAGGATAAGGCCCAATGAAGGACACGGTCAGAAGCCCCTCAGCTGGAGGGACTCATTTGATAGCTTCTGGGTAGAAAGTCAAATAAACATGATCCTTTCCGACTACCAGTTATTTGCTCCTACCTCATCTAGCTGTGACATTGCTCCCAGTTGTGTTGTGTTTTTTGGCTTTGAGGTTTTAAAAATACAGTGTTTGCTGCCATCTGGTGGTATTTTCTAATAGATGCAGGCCATGAAATAGATTATATATACCCTGTGGTCTCTAAGTTTCTTAGCTCCCTGGGTAAAGCATGAGTCTATATTAAAATTCCTGGGTAACTGAATTTTCAAGAAAATGTTTAATCTGCCACTTAAAATTCTGAAGCAAATAGTGTGGTCACGATTAAGAGCTAGAGTTGGATTCAGGCTAAATATCCCATCCTGATATTTAATAGTTCTGTGACATTTGTCAGTTGCTGAACTTCTCTTAACCTTAACTTCCTCTTCTATGAAATGTGGACAGTGATGGTACCATCATTCCAGTGGTGAGGACTCAACAGGATAATGCATGTAAGTGCTTGAAACAATGCCCTTAGGAATGAGTCCTTGATATATATTTGATGGTGAAGATGATGATGATGATGATGATGATGTAAATAACTGTTCTCAACTCCAGACCAAGGAAGTCCGAATGCCCAGATATGCAAGCTGGGTATTCTGATTTAATTTGTCCCAGGGTAGGAGAGTGGGTAAGGGGAGGTAGTTGGCTAACAGGGCATCAAGATGGTCTTAAAACTCCCCAGATGATTCTATTGCAGTAAGTGACCCATGAAAAAGCCATGTGTTCATTTGCAGGTCACTGAAGACCGGTGTCATCTAATCAGTCAACAGCATTTATGGAATATTTGCCATGGCCAGAGTACAAGTGGGGCATGAGGAAAAAATCAGCAAGGTCCTGCTCTGTTTACGACACCCCGGGTGTGAGGAATACGTGAAAAGGGCAGGTGTCATAAACAGTTGTAGGTTATGGCCTGGAAAGGAGCGTTCTTAGCATATTCTGGTCGGAAAAGTCTCTAGGGAGAAAACAATTAAACTGGCATTTTATTTATTAGGTCACCCTATGGTGGTAGGTAGACTTAGAAACAAATCCCAAATTCTGAGCTCTAAACCTTCACACAACATAATTCTTCAACTCTTTGTTTTGCATTTTAGTTAGCTTTTCTCAGTTAAATTTAAATGCAACTTTTAAAAATCGTATAAGGAGAGAATTTCTGTGCCTTGCCAATGGCCCACTAATTTAAAAACATATTCAGTACAACACAGTTCCAATGTGACAGAATTGCAATAATCCTTATTGAAGTATGCGCATTAAATGGGTGAACTTTATGGTATGTAAATGATCTCACTAAAGCTGTTAAAAATATTTTTTTAAAGTTCATCTTAAAAGGGAGCAATTTATCATCTCCACACACAACAAAAAGGTGTCTCCTAACTGATGGCTCCTTTATTTCTAGTAACATAAGCAAGCACCAGATTCCGGGGCAGGGGAAGGAACGGGGTCTGTGGAATCTTGCCTGTGCCAGGATTCCACTGCACCAAACGGGACCCCCCTCACCAGGCTGTACAACCTCTCTGCTCTCCCCACAGGAGGACTACAACCAGCTGAGGCCGCTCTCCTACCCCAACACGGATGTGTTTTTGATCTGCTTCTCGGTCGTAAATCCTGCCTCTTACCACAATGTCCAGGAGGAATGGGTCCCGGAGCTTAAGGACTGCATGCCTCATGTGCCTTACGTCCTCATCGGGACCCAGGTTAAATAAAAGGCGGTGATGGCAGGGCGGGTTGGGCGGGTGGGAGGGTGGCAAAAAAGGGAAGGCCCTTTGGGGATCTCTTGAACATCGTTTTCTACCAAACACTATAGAAGAGGATCTCAGAGACATCAATCCTACGAACAGCCGTTCTTACGGCCTGCATAATTATTTAGCCATAGTTGAAAAGAACAGAGCTATTTAATGTGAAACAGGGCATTTTAATGTGACCTTTAAAAATGAATCACTTGGCTTTTTATTCTTAAACTAGAGGCCCGGTGCATCGATTCATACACATTGAAAGGAAATTAATTAGAAGAAATATTTTAGAGGCTGGGGAGGGACCAAAGGAGATTGGCTCCAGGGCATGTGTGGCCAGTCTCTCCCTTATCTGGGCCAATCAGAGCTGGGGAGGGACCAAGGGAGGGTTCCAGGGCATGTCAGGCCTGTCTCGCCCAGTCCCAATGGGCCGGACCCCAGCAGCAAGCTAACCTACCAGTCAGAGCGTCTGCCCCCTGGTGGTCAGTGTGCATCATAGCGACTGGTCGAATGGTCGAACGAACGGTCAGACACTTAGCATATTAGGCTTTTATTATATAGTATTGCCAGTGCGTGTCATATGTACCAACCGGTCCGCCAGTTGGACAGTCAGACGGTCGGTCACTTAGCCTTTTATATATATAGATAACCAAGTAATTTTTGAAATTGGCACCCTTCTCCAGCCTGAGCCAGAAGACTGAAGAGGGGATGTTAATTATACTTATCAGCTGCTATTTTTTATATCATCTAAATTCCATGATTGTTTGAAAGTCACAAAATAGGTGTGAATACCAAAGTAACCCCAGCAATCAGAACGGTCATATTATGACAGGAAAGCCTTGGTGACGCTCCTGCAAACAGATTCACTCTTCCCTCTTACCTGTGAGCCCCTGGGTCTTCCAGATCTTAGGACAAAGTGAAGGCAGATATTCCAGATAAACAAAACTGCGACTGTGAACGCCCTTAAAGTGTTTTGAAAGCTAATGAAGTTCCGCTGCTTGGATTTCCAACAGTAATTGCACAAGGGTGTTAAATATTGTTTCAACGTTTTATAGTTTTAAATACATTTTGTTCTTTGTGTTAAACCCAAAGTACTAGCCCAAAGACACAGAAAGGAAAAATACTGAAGGACATGGGCCCACATCCACACCCATCCATGTATGCATGGGTTCTCATACACAGTGAGATTTCACAGCAACTAAAATATTTAATTAAATTATAAAACCTAACCAAACATACATGCTACTTTCAGAGTCGTTTTGCCTTTGAAAAGATGAATGCTTATTCCTTGAGCAAACAAACCCTTTGGAAATTTCTCCTCAGGACTTTCCTTCAGAGCCCGCAGCATCTTTGTTAGAATATCCTCACAGTGGGCAAACCCTCATCCCTGTGAGGGGGGAGATTTGGTTTTAAAAAGCCAACATATGTCTCTTTTGCCAGGAAATAAACTATTAAAAATGCATAATCAACTAAGCATCACTGTAAGGTAATGAGACCGATCAGTTATCTTGTATGTCCTATCAGAATGCTCTAGAAATAAATAGAAAATTTCAAAAACATCTGAGACCGCCACCGCATCGTTGGAGAAAGCCCTCAGCCCCCGGGGTAGCTGCTTTGAAGGGGAGAGGACAAGGAAAGCCTGATGCGTACATTGTCAAGGAAGTCGCTGTACTGTTCAGACCTAATATGGGCATGTGTGTGTGCTTCCTTAGAGAAAATTCATCAACTTCATAGATGTCAAGGGGGGAGGGGAGATATCCATTATGTCACAGTTTAAAATACCTGGTCATGCCTGAGAAGAATGAGTTTATCACATGTGTGTTTTTTGCCAGATTGATCTCCGCGATGACCCCAAAACCTTGGCCCGTTTGCTGTATATGAAGGAGAAACCTCTCACCTACGAGCACGGCGTGAAGCTTGCCAAGGCGGTAGGGTCGGGTTTGAGTTTAATTTTACGTGCACGCCGGGAAGAGTTTGGTGTGCGCTTTGGGAGGCATGCGCTTCGTAGGCTTTTGCGCTTAAAGTGCACTGTGTTCAGAACCTCCGCTCGGCTTCATATTCTCCCCTCCGTCCCAGTCAGGCCAGAAGGGACCATTTGGTTGGCGTTCTTGTCAGCCAGCATTATCTGTTTTTCATTAAGGAAAGAAACTTGGTGAATTTCAAACAGCTGAGGCACTTAGCGTGTGATTTAGCAACCTCTAGAATATCCATTTGCCATGTTTAGTATGAATAAAGAGAGTCATTAGATATGTATTTGTAAATCTCACTGCTTATTATCGGTGTAACTCATTTAAATGACCCCATAAAAGGCATTTTGTGGTTTTCTTGGGAGAGACTTAGGTAAAGCATCTGGCAGGGTTATGTTTGTTCAGTATTTCTCACCACATAATGCACAGCCACTTAGAGAGGCTGGCTGGTGTCACAAACAGCATCTAGTGGAGTAAAAGAGACCAAAAGGTAACTGGTTGGAGAATCCAAGCTGCAGATAACAGCAATTCGCTCACAGCTGGAATTGTTTTCTCAGACTTTTCTTCACTCTTAACATGAATAGTGATTTGGGGAGTTGGGGGGCAGGGCGGGGGGAATACTTTAAAAAGTATTTGCCAGACACCAAATCTTTGTCTCCCGATTACCACTGAGATGTGTGCAAAAACAGACACTAAAATAGGCAAAAGGATTATAAATCATTTTTCATAAGCTGAATCCACCCTTCGTTAATTTAGCCACAAATCCATCAACCCAGGCCAGCGATTTCAGAAATTTCTTTTACTTTCTAAAGAAAGTAACCCTGAAAAATGCATGCCCCAAGCAGAAGTAGGAGTTACCCTTTTAAACTGATCCAGAATAAATTAACTACAAATGCTTCATTAACAAAAGCATATGCATTCCTCTTATTAAAAATTTCTTATAGGCACCAAAACTAATCATGATACACTTGAATAGAAGTCAATTCAACAACTTCTGTTTTTATGGGTGTGATACATGAGAATATCTCACAAATACTTGAGGGACTGAACGCTTCCTACTTCTGTGGATGGTAATGTCAACTACCAGTGTGAGCCTTTCTCGCAGTTGTTAGTATATACTCTGCACTTCACAAGCTGTCTCATTTCAGCCTCATGATAACTCTTCCAAGCAGATAGGGTTTGTCCCATCTTACCGGTGAGGGAACAGAGTCTTAGGAAGACAAACAAGTTTGATTTACACAACTGATAATAACACCAACAATTCTATTCCAGCTCTGCGGCCGTCACACCTGCGCACCTGACCATTGTGTAAACTCTCCTCCAACCATTTATGTTCCCTCCTGTAAAATGGGTAGATATGTCTATAGGTTCTTCTACCTTTTCCTCAAACATCCAGCTTAAATGATCTTACGAAGGTGCATAAATATTTGCCTCCACAAATATTTGTATGTGATTCCCAGCTACACATTTTTCACAACAAGGTCCTGAGGCTCAGCACCAGCAGGGTTTTTTTCAAGGAGCGCAGTTTCTGTATCCCTTGCTTTAGGCCTGTCTCCCGCCATCATCAGCTTCCTAGCCTGACTTCTCACTTGGGAAGTTGTTTTTTCCCTCTGAAAAGAAGTCGTTCCAGAGCCTCCCATCTCATTTCATACTTATTTTAGGAACAATGGCTGAGTTCACCACTTTATTGCCTTTTGCCAGCTTCTCCTAGCAACTGCTCTCAGATATAGAGAGAATCATGTTTAGCTTACAAAATCCAATTTAGAAGAAAATCAAGCAAGAGTTTAACTTGTTTCATCACAATTCATGTAATTATAGAGATGCTTTAAGTTTCTCTGCTCCCTCACTTTCCTGTCAAGCAGTTTATAATAACATCTGGCATTTACGGAGTGTGCGCAGTGTGCTAGGCCTGGTGCCAGTGCTTTACATGCCTTGTCTTCATTAATCCTCACAGCAACCCCCTGACGTGTGTATATTATTATCTCCACTTTCCTAGAGAAAACTGGGACCCAGAGTAGTTAAAGCCACACCACTAGAAGGTGGCAGAGCTGAGATATGAAAGTGGGCTTTAACCACCATATTCCTCTGCCCCCTCCTCTAATCTGAAAACAAACCCTTAGGTTTGGGGCTTCTTTTATATATTTGGCCCCTTTACCCTTTAGTATCCTCCACCCCTTCCCTCTGGTAACCACCATACTCTTATGTGTGTCTATGAGTTTCATATCCCATATATGAGTGAAATCATATGGTTCTTAGCTTTTTCTGCCTGACATTTCACTTAGCATAATATTCTCAAGGTCCATCCATGTTGTCACAAATGGCAGAATTCCACCTTTTCTTATGGCTGAGTAGTACACCATTATGTATATATTAGAGGCCCAATGCACGAAATTCATACAAGAGTAGGCCTTCCTTCCTTCGGCTGCCAGCACCAGCTTCCCTCTGGCACCCTGGACCCAGGCTTCCCTCCAGCCACCAGCAAGCACCTGGAACCCAGGCTTCCCTCACAGCCCTGGCTTTGTCCAGAAGGTCATCCAGAAGGACATCTGGTCTAATTAGCATATTATGCTTTTATTATTATAGATTAGAGGCCCAGTGCACGAAATTTGTGCACAGGGGGTGTCCCTCAGCCTGGCCTGCACCCTCTCCAATCCGGGACCTCTCAGGGGATGTCCAACTGCCTGCAGGGATCGGGCCTAAACCGGCAGTCGAACATCCCTCTCGCAATCTGGGACCGCTGGCTCCTAACCGCTCACCTGCCTGCCTGCCTGATCACCCCTAACCCCTCTGCTTGCCTGCCTGATTGCCCCTAATTGCCTCTGCTTGCTGGCCTGATTCCCCCTAACCACCTCTGCCTGCCAGCCTGATCACCCCTAACTGCCTCTGCCTGCTGGCATGATCGCCCCTAACCACCCTTCCCTGCTGGCCTGATCGCCCCTAACTGTTCCCCTGCTGGCCTGATCACCCCTAACCACCTCTGCCTCGGCCCCTGCCACTGTGGCTTTGTCCAGAAGGAGGAGCGGATGACCGGAACATGTCCGGTCTATCCGGTCTAATTAGCATATTACCCTTTTATTAGTATAGATACCACATCTTCTTTATCCAATCCTCTATCGAAGAACACTTTGGTTTTCTCCATGTCTTGACCACCATGAATAATGTTGCAGTTAACATAGGGATGCATATATCTTTGCAAATAACTGTTTTTGAGGTTTTTTTGTTAGATACCCAGAAGCAGGATTGTTAGTCATAAGTAACTCTATTCCTAATTTTTTTAGGAACTGCCAGGTTTTCCATAGTGTTGTACCAGTCCACATTCCCACCAGCAGTGAATGAGGGTTCCTTTTTCTCCACTACCTCTCCAACACTTGTTTGAGGTGGTTCTCATTGTAGTTTTGATTTGCATTTCCCTAATAGCTAGTGAAATTGAATACCTTTTCATAAATCTGTTGGCCATTTGTATGTCTTCTTGGGAGAAGTGTCTATTCATGTCCTCTGCCCATTCTTTTAAATTGGATTGTTTGTTTGGTGTTAAGTTGTATGAGTTCTTTATATATTTTTGATATTAACCTCTTGTTGAAGCTGTTGTTTGCAAATAACCTCTCTGATTCAGTTGGTTGCCTTTTATTTTACTGGTGGTTTCTTTTGCAGTGCAGAAGCGTTTTAGATTAATATAGTCCATTCATTTACTTTTGCCTTTACTTCTCCTGTCTTTGGGGTCAAATTCATAAAATGTTCCCTATGACCAAGGTCCAAAGTTTAGTACCTATGTTTTCATCTATGTAATTTATTGTTTCAGATATTATATTTAGGTCTTTGTTCCATCTTGAATTAATTTTTGTACATGGAGACAAACTATAATAGTTTCTTTCTTTTGCATTTGGCTTTCCAATTTTCCCAGCACCTTTTATTGAAGAGACTTTCTTTTCTCCATTGTGTGTTTTTGGCTCCTTTGTCAAAAATTATTTGCCCATATACATGTGGTTTTATTTCTGAGCTCTCAATTCTGTTCCATTGGTCTGTGTGTTTGTTTTTCTGCCAATACCATGCTGTTTAATTATCGTAGCTCTGTAATATAATTTTGGAGTCAGGTAGTGTGATACCTCCAGCTTCGTTCTTTTTTCTAAGAATTGCTTTGGCTCTTTGGGGTATTTTGTGGTTCCATACAAATCTGCTCCCAGATACAGAGAGAATAATGTTTAGCTTACAAGATCCAATTTAGAAGAAAACCAAACAAGCGCTTAACTTGTTTCATCACAATTCATGTAATTATAGTGATGCTTTAAGTTTCTCTGCTCCCTCACTTTCCTGTCAAGCAGTTTATAATAACATCTGGCATTTACGGAGTGTGTGCAGTGTGCTAGGCCTGGTGCCAGTGCTTTACATGCCTTGTCTTCATTAATCCTCACAGCAAGCCCTTGAGGCGTGTATATTATTATCTCCACTTTCCTAGAGAAAACTGGGACCCAGAGTAGTTAAAGCCACACCACTAGAAGGTGGCAGAGCTGAGATATGAAAGTGGGCTTTAACCACCATATTCCTCTGCCCCCTCCCCTAATCTGAAAAGAAATCCTTAGATTCAGGGCTTCTTTTTATATGCTGAAGGCCCATATTTTTAAAAAATATGTTTTTATTGATTTTTTTTTTAGAGAGAGAGAGGAAGGGAGCGGGATAGAGAGATAGAAACATCGTTGAGAGAAACATCATTGATTGGCTACCGCCTGCATGCCCCCTTCCAGTGATTGAGCCTGCAACCTGGGCATGTGCCATGACCTGGAATCAAACCACAATCTCTTGATTCCTAGGTCAATGCTCAACCACTGAACAACACCAGCCAGACTTAAGGCCCATATTTAATGTGCATATTCTCCCCAGACCTTAAACACTTTGCAAGTTGAGATTTTTCATATCCAATTCCTTTTGTTCAGTACTTTTCACTTTCCAAAGCATTTTTCATCTATCATCTCTTTTTGCTCTCAAATAGCATTTCATTTTTAAAGACATCTTTGCATCATATATATTTATAATTTTTTACACTCCAAAGTCAATCACATTTACATAAGTACTTTCTATCAATTTATAATAAATATTCATTGTTATCCCTGTACTTGTTTGATCCTCCCTCTTCTTTCCATCACTGCATTTTTTCATCTTCAGCCTACTTTTCCCATTCCTTGCTCATTTGTGTATGCCCACATTGGTAGATATATTCAACAATAATTGACTGAATACCCAATATGTGCCAGGAGCTTTGCCACACTTTAGCTCTAAGATTATAATTCTCTGTGCGTCTCTTTCCCATTTCTGCCTGATACAACCTAAAAATGATTTTCTAAGCTCAGTCTTCCGAAGGTATTTCTTACGAAAACACTTACCATTTTTCCTTTTTCTGTCTTTGGCCTCTTTACCTCCTTTCCTGCCATTTTCTTCACCTTGTGCCTGTATATTGTTGTTCTTACTCTTTGTTTCAGCCCTGCTTCTTGCTGGGTTAATAATAGGCACTGGGGGCGGGGGAGGGGTTAAAGCAGCAAAATTGCTGCAAAAATCCTGTAATCGATGTTCAGCCATGATCATCAACTGTAGGCTTCACTACTCTCCCCCTGATGGCAAAAGTCACTGCTACCCTCCATGATTGGTTTTATATACCAACCATGTCCTCTTTCTCCTGTTGTCATTGAAACCTGTCATTTCATCGCTGAGGTGTGCATTACAGAGATGAGAGAGATAGCCCCTGCCCTCAAAAGGCCCATAGGCTAGAAGAGCAGAGAGACAGGCAAACAAAAGCATGCCAGTTGAATAAATACAACACATGTACCAGAGAAAAGGGAGTGACGGATGCATTCAGGGGAGAAGAATTCAGAGAAAAAATGTTGGAGCAGTCGGTATCTGAGCCAGGTTTAAAGGACAAGGATATTTGTCAGGTGGACAAAGATAGGAAACTGAGGAGAAAATTTTCAAATAGGGGGACCAGTACATGCAAAAGCATCCTTTAAAGCAGTGGTTCTCAACCTGTGGGTCGCGACCCCTTTGGGGGTTGAACAACCCTTTCACAGGGGTCGCCTAAGACCATCGGAAAACACATATATAATTATATATTGTTTTGTGATTAATCACTATGCTTTAATTATGTTCATTTTGTAACAATGAAAATACATCCTGCATATCAGATATTTACATTACGATTCATAACAGTAGGAAAATTACAGTTATGAAGTAGCAACGAAAATAATTTTATGGTTGTGGGTCACCACAACATGAGGAACTGTATTAAAGGGTCGCGGCATTAGGAAGGGTGAGAACCACTGCTTTAAAGCCTAAGGAGCACATTGGCAAGTGATGGGCCAAATTTCACCTATAAATCTTTTGATCAGTCCACACAGATACTTTTAATGTGATTTAGTGGCCAATGTTGAACAATTTGAAAACTTTACATAAATGTACACATTTCTGGCTTCTAAAAAAATCAGGTCTGTCCTAAGTAGCCAGCATTTTCAGATCAACTACAAGTTTTAAACAGTGTTTTAGACAAGATGCGAGTCTTCAGTTTGCCACAATCCCCACCACTCCATATTACCTACAGACTCAAGGAGTGCACTCACATTATCTGCCCTTGAGTTGGTAATCTCCTCTGTATAGTCTTAAAAAAATCAATAGCAGATTCACTGAGCTTACGAATGCTTTTCCTCTTTCCGCAATTTGATGATAATACTGATTTGTGGAGATGGATTTTCTCACACAAGCCATTCGGTTCTTTTTCCGTTTCTTGCCTCTCAAGTTGCCCTCTCTGTGTATCATTTCTAATTCTTAAATAAGAAATAAAGAACCTCCCTGCTATTAGCCGTTTTTTTAGATTCCAGCTTACTCTGTTTATTCCACTAACCTCTCCTCTCCATTTATAGGAAATGCCTTACTTTTCTTTTCCTTCTCTATTTGTTCATTACTTTTGCTCTTTCAGCCACATCTTTACGCTGGCTAGACACAGCCCAGCAGAGTGGTTAAGACTCTGGCTCTGGAAACAAACAAATTCAAACCTCCATCATTGTCTCAGTTTTGAGGGCTGATGAAGGTTCCCTAACCTCTCTGGGCATCAAATGAGCTGCAAATGAGGATGGTGATAGATTTACTTCATAAGGTTCTTGTGGATGATTAAATTAGCTAATTTAACACAGGGTCTGGCTCAGCAAACTATAGTTGTTATTGAATCTGTGTGCCATCTCAGACATGTCTACAGCTGGAAAAACCTCTTTGCCTCTATTCCTTCCAGTCACACCCTTATTCTGTACCCTCTCGCACCTCAGCAAGGACAGCCTGGAAAGAGGACTAAGTTTTCTTCCGCTTGATTAGTCATTGTGGGTTTGTTTCTTTTCAATTTCTTCTTATCAGATACTTGTATGTTCTGCACACCTCTGATAAATGTCCCAGCTTATAAAGTTACTGAAGGCCCGGTGCATGAAATTCGTGCACGGGTAGGGTCCCTAGGCCTGGCCGGTGACCAGGGCCAATCAGGGCCTTCTGGCTGGCAGCTGGGGCCTCCCTTCTCTGGCTGCAGGCTGCTGGCCTAGGCCTTCCTTCATTCTGCACTGCCCCCTGGTGGTCAGCGCACATCATAGCGAGTGATCAAACTCCCCGTCTCTCAGTTGAACTCCCAAGGAGACAATTTGCATATTAAGCTTTGAGAGAGAGAGAGAGAGAGAGAGAGAGAGAGAGAGAGAGAGATTGATTAGAAAAGTGTTCGCTCAGTTTACATTCCTAAATCTCTTTTATTTTCCTGAAAAGAAATCCTCTTGGTGAGGCATGTTCCAGATTGCTAGCATGTGTATCTAAACAAGGGTCTGCAAATCCTGAGCTCTTATAGGTTGGTTCTAAATACGTGTCTGTGTAGGTCACTTTGCTCCAAGAAGCAGAGGCCATAGCTGCTGTAGAGAAGCAATATTTGCCCTGGGCAGTGTGACCCGTTAGTTGGGCATTGTCCTATGCACCAAAAGGTTGCTGGTTCGATTCCCAGTCAGGGCACATGCCCAGGTTGTGGGCTTGATCATGAGTAGGAGTCATGCAGGAGGCAGCTGACAGGTGTTTCATTCTCACATCCAAGTTTCTCTTTCTCCCTCTCTCTTTCTCTCTGAAAATCAATAAAAATATTTTTTAAAAGAAAAGCAATATTTCCTTGAGACAGATTCCATTTGCATCTTTGAGGGTGCAAATGGTGTGCTTTGTTTTAGTTGGGGGGGGGGGCGTGTTTGTTTGCTAGCAATCCCTATCACATGGCTGTGCCTTTTCCCTGCACCAGGATGCATTCTTCCCTCTGACCCTCAGAGCACTTGATACGTGGTTAACAGTACTCACCTCATAACTGGGTTCTGTTTCTCACACACGGTTCCCAAATCACACCCATAATCTGCTTGCTACTCTTCCTGGATACATGAATACAAAATAATGTTACAGTAACCCAGTGACACAGTAGTTCCTTGATCTACTATTTCATTATCTTCAGAAATGTCTGAATTGGAAAAGACAAGTTTGGGCTCCTCCTGCACCATCAAAAGGCAAATCGTGACACACTCAGCAACACCATGGGGGGAGAAGGAGAGAGTGTCCTGGCCCATCTTGTAGGACCAGACAGCCCAGAACCCCATGTGTGAGCCAAGCTCAGCCCAGCTCTCCTGTAATTTCCAGAGTCTGCTGAGGCTTGTGATCTTTAATGGGGAGGCATTCCAGAGAGAATGGCCCCATGGCACTTTCTGGGCATTTTTTCAGGATGACTGACAAGAGCTAGCGCACTTCAAGCAGTCATTCGGTTGACACGTTCACTAGGGTAGTGTGCTTTTCACAGGTATTTATATCGAGCACTGGACACAATCCCAAAATGTGATAAATGACATTTCATGGCATTGTTAAGAAAATTTCTCTACCTTTTATCCCTCTCTTGAAACTGTTTTTCATTATTAAAAAACAAAAGTTATGTTCTAATTCAAAGGTCAAGCCATGGTCAAATGAAAGCCATAAAATCGAGCTTCAAGATCCAATATCTTTTCTTTGGGTATTCTCCTTTGGCTCAGACAGTAACCATTCTTTACACCCGAAAAAAAAGTGCATAATATCTGAGCCCAATCAGAACAATTTTATTTCATGCTTAGTTTTATATCTGTGGGCTTTCGACTGAGTGCACAACCTCACTTCTTTGATTGTCTACTTGACCAGCTTCTGGCTCAGTGATAAGGGTCACAGTTTCTGTCCTGGAACAAGGCAAAGAACACACAGAAAAGAGACCCAGATTCTGGATCTAGTTCTTTCGCTTTCTATTTCGATGTCCTTAAATAATTCATGTTACTTTCTGGAGCTGTTCCCACTCTGTTCTAAGCTAAGCCATAAATTTCTTTGGTCCACACATTACAAACTGGCTGGCTGCTGCCAAAGATATCCCACATCAGTGTTTTGCTTGGCCCACAGAGCATTTTGAAAATTGGTAAACATTAACTAAAAATCCAAATGTCCAACTCCTCTTGAAAAATACAAAGCTGGGCAACAGTGAACCAACATTCCTGCATGGCAACATTGCCCAAAGCTGGGTAATAACGCCAACTCTAGAGGTGGTGTGCATGTCACAGCACGCCACAGTCCCCACCACTCCCTATCGCCTGGCACCAGCCCCGCTTTCTCATTGGCATAAGCTACTGGCACTATTAGACATGTGGTTTTGCTACCCTGGTTGAGTCATTTATCTGCTCTGGTTTCTAGGAGCTCACCATTCAGCTACCCTCTTCTAAACCTGCTTTAGTTCTTCAGTTATTCTTGTAATATGAAGCATATTATAGAAGCATTTCTCTATATGTCCTTAATATTAAAAGGCCCACATCAAACTGTTGGCTCATACTGACTTTGTGAGAACTTAAAACTCCAGGTCGCCCTCTCATGAATTATCGCATGAAGTTGACGGCAAAACATGGTCTGCTTTGCCTTGCAGTTTTTCTAATGACAATCTATGATTCTGGCCTGAGTTTTTATATTTCTCACAGGGATTTTGTGATTATCAAATATACCATAGTGTGAAATCATTAAAAGCTTTGAAATAAAGCTCTAAGCAAGCACAAACTATTTTATCTGTAAATATGCATGGACTATCTACTGACAAGGAGGTTGTCTCTGTCAATAAGTGCATTTTATGATTTTTATTTCTTCATGCTTTGGATTTTTTAACTACTTAAAAATATGCTTTTTAAAGTATCTTAGAACCAAATAATAATATCAACCGGATATTACCTTGCTGAGAGATACCTTATCAGAAGTGCATTGTATTCAAGAATGACCTGTAAAACCATATACCCACTCTCTTCTCATGTTTTATCAATCAAGTTGACACTTTGCCTTGCCATGTACAGAAGGCGATAAGTATAAATCACTTGTACCCAATTTATACATTCGGGGTACAAATGAGAGGATGCTCACACCTGTTGTTCACAAAATATATTGAGACCATAATACAATCCTCTATTTTCATAACTTTATACAAGGAATAAATGGTTATGGATGACTTTCAGAATGCATTGCTTACCAAAAGTGATTCATAACCATTTATTGCTAATGGTAGAAAGTAAAAAATATAAACATACAAAAAATCAAAATAGCAGAGGCCAGGTGAAATGCAAAAGAAAACAAAACAACCTCCCTAGCTGGTTTGGCTCAGTGGATAGAGTGTTGGCCTGCGGACTGAAAGGTCCAGGGTTCGATTCCAGTCAAGGGCATGTTCAAGGGCATGTATGTGGGTTGCAGGCTTAATAACCCCTCCCTAGTTGGAGTGTGTGCAGGAGGCAACCAATCAATGTGATGTGTCTCTCTCACGGAGATGTTTCTCTCTGTCTCTCCCCCTCCCACTCTCTCCAAAAATCAATGGAAACATATCCTCGCGTGAGGATTAACAAACAAACAAACATCCAAACCACCGCCCAGGCTGTTTGAGGAACCAGCTGCAACAGCCCTTGGCTGGGCGGAGGGCTGACCCCACGGTACCTTTCTGTTTCCCCTCTCATGCCTTTCTCTCTTGTGTGTTTAAGATCGGAGCACAGTGCTACCTGGAATGCTCGGCCCTGACTCAGAAAGGTCTCAAGGCGGTGTTTGATGAAGCCATCTTCACCATTTTCCACCCCAAGAAAAAGAAACGCTGCTCCGGGTGTCACCGCTGCTGCTCGATTATCTGAGGTGGAGTGAGACCCACCTCCACCCCACTTAAGGGCCAGAAGGGCAGCCAGCCTCTGCGACCAAGCTCAAGACCCTGAGGAGGGCGGGACCCTGCACCCGGGGGCTTCTTCTGCGCCCTGAGCCTCCATGCACAGCCACTAGCCAGCCACTGCCACGCCCTCCTGCAGCCACAGCATCCGCCCTGCGCACCCTAGGGAACGCAGAGCGGGGTCAGCCCAGTCAAAGACTGTCCTGCATCTCCCCCTCCCGTGAATGTGCGGCTGATGGGAAATCGTTGGGGAAAACCAAAAGAGACGCTTGGTTCCTGTCCTGGTGGCCTTACTCAATGTCTTTTACAAAACATGGGAATGCAGTACTAACCTCTTTTACTGAATCGGCTATTCTACCTGTGTGGCTTACAGTCACTGGTATTATTTTAAGAAATTTACTAATTTGCCAGTGTACCCGGGCCTTACAAATCCATACCAAATTAGCCTAAAGACAAAGTATTTTGTATTCATTTCTACCTTCAGCCTGTTTCTACCAAAGCTTTTAGAACCAACTTGGACCTCTGAATGCCTGACTATAAGAAGATACAAGAAAACCTTTCTGAGTTAAGACTTTGGAAATTTCAGGGCCATGATTTTGGAACCTGGTTGAATGAATTGTTGCTGGTTACATTTTTGCCAAAGATTCACCCTGGAAATGCTTATGTTGATAGGTAGCCTTATTTTTTCTGTATTATATATTGTCATGGCAAATTAGGAATGAACTGTGTTTTTAAAAGTAGTATTTTTGCTTTTCAATCAAATGATTGGGGGGAGAATATGGCAGACTTATAATATGAAATACTTTATTCAGCAAAGTGGACTTTCCTGCTCCCTCCCTTCCCCATTGCATTCCCTTTACCTCCTTCGCCTTCACCCTTTCTCCCATGCCCAATAATAACCTGATCTAAACAAAGGGTCTGGCCATGGGGCATGAAAAAGTAAGCATTTAAAGGTCCCCAAAAGTTAAGAAAAAAGCCTTAATTTTTCCTGTTGCTTCAACTGAAAGTACAGTTGACCCCCCATCTGTGGTTTCGCTTTCTGCCATTTCAGTTACCATGGTTAATTGCTATCTGAAAATATTAAATGGAAAATTCCAGAAACAAACAATTCATAAGTTTAAAATTTCATGCTGTTTTGAGTAGTGTGATAAAATCACAAACCATCCACTCCGTCCCACTCAGAACATGAATCATCCGTTTGACCAGCGTATCCACTGGACAGTATATGCTACCTGCCCTTGGTCACTTAAGTACCCATCTCAGTTATCAGATCAACTGCCATGATATAGCAGTGCTTGTGTTCAAGTAATCCTTATTTTACTTAATAATGGCCCCAAAGCGCAAGAGTAGTGATGTTGGCAATTTGGATATGCCAAAGAGAAGCTGTAAAGTGCTTCCTTTAAGTGAAAAGATATGTGTGTATAGAAAAAAAAAATAACATATATATATATATAGGATTTGGTTTCCGGCATCCACTGTGTACCCCACAGATAAGGGGGGACAACTGAACTTCTCAGCTTGCCCCCATGTAAGCCCCCATTCTATTTAAATGTCATTTTCCAAGTATAACTGATACTAAAACATTGCCTCTCCCTCTTTCCCACACTCATTGTCCCAAATGTGTATTTAGGGGCTAGATCTGTGAGGACCAAACTCTGCTTTTCAAAATAATGTGTTCATAGAACGGGGACTTTGGCCTTAGGGAAGTAAAAACCTCCGAAAAGGATTGGTGTCCTTTCTGTATGACTCTCCCAAACATCCAGGGATCTTTTATCACAGAGCTCGTTACTTCCTAGCTTTTAATTACAGACTGCAGAGGCTTCTAATTACTCTCATTTGCCTACAATTACCCTAGAAACACCCAGGTAGGCACTTTATTTTTTATTTCAATTGCATAAGCAAAGTGCCTCTTTGCAGCATGAAATTATACCAATTTTAGTTTAAGAATTTCCAGATTCACACTCCTTCCTTTAGGAAAATCCAGTCTTTCTAGCCCCAGCAGGAAGCACATAAACGCAGGAGCTTATGGTGTGGGTCTTCTCTGTTAAGGCCTTCCATGGCACCCCCTCAGTGTTTTGGATTTTGTGTGTTTTTTTTACAATTTCTGAAATGTGCTTTCCCTTGTTCCACATTTCAAATTCTATATCCCTTCTCCCCCATCTAGTTGCTCAACATTCTCTTAAATGCACACACACACCAACCTAAAAGAAAACGAAAGTTTTGTAAGTCAAAGCTTGACTAGAAAACAAGGACTTTCTACCTTTGTAAGAAATCAACCATGTATAAACTTAACTCTGCTGAGGTTATAAATTCATTCTTTACAAACAATAATGAGCATTTAGCCCTGTAATAAATGAAGTGCCGTTAGCCAATTTTGTTACATTATTGCATAGTTATATCTTATTAGAGGGCCTCTCACTTTTCACTGATATGAATGAAAAATGGAGAGCAATATGTTTGCTCAGCCAAGGAGAATTGTCCAGATGTGTACACTTGACAGGCAAATGGTTCCAAGGCCAGCCCCTCCCTCGTGGGCCACAGGGATTACCTCCGTCACAGGGGGAAGATCACACTCGCTCTCTCCTGGAACCAGAACCTGGAGGGACTGTTAGGTGTGGGTGGGACATAGGCCCCTAGAGGTCTTATGAGCTAATGATTGAATAAAATAATGAAGAACAAAGCAACCTAAATGAGTTAGTATCATTACACCAATTACTCGTTTACCCCGTTTCATGGCAAGAGGTAGTTCATTTCATGGAAAAGTATTTTCTGCCAGAAGATTGAATACAATTATATCCTAAAACCAAAGATAAGAAGAGGCATAGAAATCTGAAGAAGTGTCCTTTAATGTTCTACACCATTTTCCAAAGTCAAGAAGGGACAACCCATCTCCCTTTGCTGGTAGATGTTAACTTTTCAGAGCTAGAAGAGGCCTCAGAAACTATAGTCCAGTCCCCTCATTGTACAGATGAGGAAACTTAAGCCTAGATGTGTTAGAGAAGACATTTTGTAACAGAGCTGGGACAGATCTCAGCTTTTCTACTTCCCACCCAGTGCCCTTCAACTCCATACTATATCATTATCACAGATATTAAGTTGGACATTTGTAGGTATATTACTGGAATAGCATCTGTTTTTCCTATAGATCCCAGCCACATTTCAAACACATGACTTAGGTCACTATACATAAGGTAATCCATCAAACCTAGAGACAAGAATTTGATTGACATATGATATGCCTGGAATCCACAGTATACAATGTAATATAATCCTAATTTGCACAGTATACAGTAATGTAATCCAACTCTAATGGTTCAAATAACTAGTTTGACAGATATTTTTTTCAATCAGATGATTGGTTGTTTGGTAGAATTAATGGACTATTTGAACTATTTTAGAAATACAAAAGTTACTAAGACACAAATCAAAGCTATGTCAAAGGAAGAAATCTGGGCTGATTTCTGCCAAGAAAAGTTATACTCAAAGAACAGTTACTCAATAACTGTAATAACTACAGCAACCCCAAACCAGGAAGTACTAAACTGAGAAATCAAAAAATAAGTCATACACATATGACAAGAAGGGAGTTTTAGCTATGAGACTTTGATAACAATATGTCTGATTATGATATGCAAAGAACCATTTGGAAGATTCTGGTCCGTAAGTGCCAGATAAAGTGAATATAACCATATACTATTTTCACAGAACCACCACGAAGGAAATAAAGCTTGAACAGTAGTAAAGAATAAATCACAACCATGCTCACTATTTAAGGAGAAAATTTAAAAATTTAAACCCAGAATTTGAAGCCCAAAAAAATGTCATTATTTAGAGCATTAGGGTCTTCTGAGCAATGATCTCACAAAGTGGAAGGTCTTCAAGAAGAAACATTTGACTTGAGGTAAGCCTTTAACAATGCAGTATTGCATTCCTAAAGGCAAACTTACCCATGACAGCAACGTGATGGAAGATAAGAGACTGAGGTTTTGCTTTGAAGGAATGTTGATACCATACTGGAGATGATTACCTAACCATGTATGTCTTTGGTTTTAAATCTACCCCTATGTTTAGATGCCAGAATGCAAAATGTGCGTTTTCTCTCAGCAGAGAATGCCACAGGTCACCAGGTATTCTCTTAAGATTTCTCTCAGCAGAGAATGCCACAGGTCACCAGGTATTCTCTTAAGAGCCATTGTGCAGGCTGACAAGTACAAGTCAGGGAAATGAGAAGGTCGGGGAAACTGAGTTTCTTACAAAGGAAGTTAAGGACTTTTTTTAAAGGAAATATTTAGATTCTTACAAAGGAAGTTAAGTACTTTTTTTAAAGGAAATATTTAGAGGATGGAGAGAAAGCTAAAACCAAACACAGGCACAAACACACACCTGACAATTCTCCCAGAGAATTGCTCGTTTCTGCCTGGTCTCTAGAGGCACAGGGAAGAAGGGAGGGCTGTCAATGGGAGGGCGTTCCATATTTCCCAGTATCTAAGCAGAGGCAACCAACAGGGTAAATTGTGTGATAATTCTCGATGATCCCACCCCACAATGCATTAAAAATGGACAAAATGCTGGACAATGCTCTTTGGGTTTTGGGGGGCAGGGGGCTCTTTAACATCAGGGCAAGTCATAACCCTCACCCTTTCTCTGCTAACATAGAACAGGCAGTCAAGGGAAACTCGCCGAGAAATATGAATGAATAAAGCATTTTGAAAGTTTCCTTGGGAACGGACATGACTCGAAACCTGAAATGGATGACTTTGGGATATCTGTAAAGACAGTTCTTTGTATGAATGATGTTTAATCATCTTCAGTGAAATATATCTGAATGGAAACATGGCATGTAAAATGCACAGCAGCAATAACGGAGTACAAACATACGAGACAGAGCAACATTTGATGGTGCTTCCATGGCCAACAAAGACCAGAGAGGAGATTAAAGCACCAATCTCTACACAGAGGCACTCCAGGCGGCAGAGGCTTGGCCCTGCTCCCCGGAGAGCTGTCTGGGTTAGGGCAGGAGTGCGTCCGGGAGGGTTTGGCTCGTCTCTGAATTCTCGGGATCCAAGTTCAACAACAGTTCTTGGCTTTCAACTTCCACTACAGGAAATTAGAGGAAGGGATGCATGATTAAGCTTGGTCACAATCTACTTTTTTTTCTCCTTAGGGAATATTCTATCACAATCCAGAGTCATTTTGTGCGTGTGTTTTAAACATGTTCTACCCTGGTCATTTCACTTTGTTCTGAGTTCTGGGGTGACTCGGAAACTTCAGGATACTCTCTAGCTGAAGTAATTTTGTTGCATTTTCAGCCATGTCCTCCAAGCCTTCCAGGATATGCAGTCATCTTTGATTGGTGAACAGGTTCTGCTCCCTGTTTTAGGAATATGATGTCTGGGGCAATCTGAGGAGAGGGTCCCCAAGGCCCAGAACCGCGTCCTGCCCAGAAGCCATCAGAGCCCACTTAGCCTCCCAGGGACCCTGCACAAGTCAGTCTTTTGAGTTTATGTTAATTCTTTGGAGAAATAATAAAAACTCTTTCATGGCAAGGTGATATGCTTGTGGCAGCTTTGTAAATACCTAAAAGTATCACCCACTACCACTTTTTAAATCAATTATTTTTAAGGAATTGGATGTTTTTTTCTCCCTAGAGGAGCCCTGGGCCAGAAGGTTCAAAATTCTACGTTCTTCTCATCGCCTGACTTAAATTGTTTTTGCTCTGAGTAAACAGCAACTGCTGTGTAAGGACATCTCAGCAGGATTTTATCCCACTTGAAACAGCCCCTGTTTCTCCCCGTGTCATCTCCACAGAGGACACGACCTGACAAGGGAAGGCTGGCTGGCCTGCTCAGGGTCGGCTTTCTCGCAATCTTCTTCTTACGTAATGGCTTTTCTATGTCTACTTATCACAATTAATGGCATATTATTTCATGTTCTCTTTAACCTTGCAATTTGTTTTGTGCCATATTCTGACTTTTAAGTCATTCGTCTTTTCTCCTACTTTCATTTCTGGGTAGTCTGAGGGTGTCTCCAGCAACCAGTCAAGGAAACTGCCTTCCCCAGGCCTCTGAGAAAGTGGGAACATTGTCTAGCCCTTTGCTACTCAAAGTGTAGGCCAGGAACCAACAACGTGAACATTTCCTGGGAGCTAGTTAGGACTATAGAACCTCAGGCCCACTCCAGACTTAATGAATCCAAATCTGCATTTTATTTTATTTTTTTTATTTCAGAGAGAAAGGGAGAGGGAGAGAGAGAGAGAGAGAAACATCAATAATGAGAAAGAATCATTGATTGGCTGCCTCCTGGAGGCACACCCCACACTGAAGATCAACCCTGCCACCTGGCCATGTGCCCTGACTGGGAATTTAACCCTGACCTCCTGATTCATAGGTCAATGCTCAATCACTGAGCCATGCTGGCTGGGCCCAAATCTGCATTTTACTAAGACCCTGGGTGATTCATGGGCACAGTGATATTTGAGAATGCTGATTTATGAGACAACCATGCTTATCACCAGTCTTTACATCCAGACACATCACTACCTGCTGAAGAAACCATCAGCTTCGCTTGCCTCTCAGATGCTACCTTCTGGGTATTCCTTAAGCTGATATTTGAGTTGTTCGTTTACTGGATGGATAAGAAGGTTTTTGGAAGCCCTTTCTTTTTTTGTCATGTGCTGCCCAGCTGCAGAAAAGGAAAAGGCAGGTTTTGGAATCAAAAGAGAAAGATCTGCTAACTCTGCTAACTCTGAAGGACTGCTGTTCTGAACGCCTCTCTGGTGTTTATAGGGGGATAAAAAAAATGCTCCCTAGAATGGTTTTCCATGAAGAAATAAGAGAGATTCATATCACATGAAGTTAGAAAATGGAGACAAAACACATTTCTGAGGCATAAAGTTTCTGGTGAAACGTCATGAAGACACAGCGCTCTAGATGCCAGAATAGATTGACTGCAAACAGCTCGCCCTCTCAGCAGGGCGCTCCCCAGAGGTCTTTCTGTTTGCAGGCCCCGAGCACAGACCAGAGTTGTAGTCACCTAGTCAACAAGCTTTTACTAACCGTCACAGGGAACAGCTTTGTTCTCCCGCCGACATCCCACCTTGTGTACAAGAGCCCTTTTGAAAAGTACACACTTGCACTCACACACACACTGAAGCCTACCGTCTCTAATTCAAGTTCCACTGCTGCTGGAGAAGTTCTGGAGGCAAATCCTACCTCCCTTCAAACAAATGAAGAAAGAGCATGAGGGTTGCCACTCCCTCTGCCCCTGGAAATGGCAGAAAAAGCACCTGATGTCTCTGAGCACACCCAGTCCTCACGGCGTCACCTCCTCTGCCCGGGGCCGGCTTCCGCTTCCTGCAGCAGCTTCCCTCGGCCCTGCCGACAGGTCTGCCTTCACGCTCTCGGCTGCAGGAACCCACTTGTCTTCAAGATGCTGTTACACTGAAAGGCTTTTAAACTGGGAAAGTGTTTACATCTGGGAGCAGCTTGGCTACCCAATGTGGCTGGCGTTCTTGGAAGGGTTTAGTCAAACCCAAAAGCGGAGTCTTACCAAGGATTAGGTTCATTATTGCAGGTGCACCCTGATTGCTTGCTCGTAACCACTGGTGCGAGCTGCCTAAAGTGTCTCACACGGGACTGCCTGCCCTCCGGCAGCCTCCATGGCCCTGCACACCCACAGCCACTTCCTTCCCCAGCCCGTACAGCAAAGTCTAGTTTATCTCCTTCAGGAGAAATGAATAAGGCAAGAGAACTGGCATCCATAATCAATCTCTCTTCAAGGATCTATTTACTTGTAATTTTTAAATGTTTGAGTCACTGTCCCTTTACTATGACAATAACATGAAATCCCAGTCCAAGATATCTGAGAGCCTCTCTTCATTTGAATAAAAATGTTTCTACTGAATGAAGCACATTGAAATAATGAAGTGCTGCCCTAGCTGGTTTGGCCCAGTGGATAGAGTGTCAGCCTACGGACTGAAGGGTTCCAGGTTCCATTCTGGTCAAGGGCACATGCCCCAGTTGTGGGCTTGATCCCCAGTCGGAGGCCTGCAGGAGGCAGCCCATCAATGATTCTCTCTCATCATTGATGTTTCTCTCTCTCTCCCTCTCCCTTCCTCTCTGAAATAAATTTTAAAAATATATTTTTAAAAAGGAAGAATTAAGTGCTAAAGAAGAAGACCCCCGGATCAGAGCCCACTGGCTTCTTTCCCTCCACCTGTCTGCAGCTTCCAGAGGTTGGCATGAGTGAACGGGTGCTACAGTAGTTCCTTTGGCTGTGTCCTGAAGTTGGCTCTGGATTTGTTAATGCTGGAATCTGCAGCCGATTTCAGCTGGACTCGGTTTCTCATTACCTGGTACTTATGTTTCAATTGGGGAGATATTTCAGCATTAGCTTCTGAGCTTGCACAAGCAGGAGCCAAAAGCTGAGCAAAATCTTCATCTTAAAAACATTTCCCACATATGTTAAAAGGCTGGATGTCTTAATTCCACTCAGTAACATTGGTCCCCAAAATGTTTTCATTTCCATATGCAGACTCCAAGAGGGAAATGGAAATTGGAGGTTTGAGAGAGCCTTGAAGCTTAGCTCACCTTCCTCTGAAGCTGCACCTCACCGTGTTGTAGACACCTCAGGCATCTGCGTGACCAACACAGTGAGGCATGATCTGTTCGTGCGTTTCCTGTAGAAAGAACATGCAAACAAACAGGGTTAAATTTCTATTTTAAGTGCATAATCCTGCATGTACACTTTCTCAAGAGAATGGCCATTTATGATGCACCTATATCCTTTATTGTGTGTATAGTATATTTTAGGTGAACAGATGCTCCTTCAAATGATTTTAAGTTGTATAATAGTATATGCAACCTCGGGATATTTTCATCTGTTCCTTGCTGAAAATCCTATCTTCAACATCACCCCCAAAAAAGTTACCATTCTCATTTTGATATTGATATTCTTTGTTAAAATAAAATGTTTTTTTTCTCTTTGGGGGAATGTTGTCTGGTTGGTTGGTTGGCTTTGGGGAAGTGGTTGTATTGTGGGTTTGAATGATTTTCCAGAAGCCCCAATTTTTAAAAAATATATTTTTATTGATTTCAGAGAGGAAGGGAGAGGGGGAGAGAGATAGAAACATCAATGATGAGAGAGAAACAATAATCGGCTGCCTCTTGCACGCGTCCCCTACTGGGGATCAAGCCCACAACCTGGGCATGTGCCCCGAGTGGGAATCGAACTATGACCTCCTGGTTCATAGGTCAATGCTCAAGCACTGAGCCACACCGGCTGGGCCAGAAGCCCCAGTTTTTTAGCAATCAAAGTCAAAGCATGTAATTGATTCTGTGTATCAGGAAGTCTTTTTTGTTAACTCAGTTACCCAGTATGCTAAAGAAATGGCACAGCCGGAAGAACTTAAGAGGCAAATACAAAGCCAAAACCTTAGGAACTGTTTGCTTTACTCCTCGTAACCAGGACCTGGAACAGAGAATAGAATAACCCCTCACATTCTTCTCCTTTAGAGACAAGTATCTGCCCAACCTCCAGGTCACAGTGCTTTGTACCTGCTCCTCTTGTTCTCATCCTTTCCCTATTTCTTGTTCCTTTAATAGAAACCATCTCCTCAGAGGCCTTTAGCAGCCCCTTCACTCCAGAAGCGCTACAACCAGCATTTCAGCCTAGACCAGTGATGGCGAACCTATGACACACGTGTCAGAGGTGACACGCAAACTCATTTTTTGGTTGATTTTTCTTTGTTAAATGGTATTTAAATATATAAAATAAATATCAAAAATATAAGTCTTTGTTTTACTATGGTTGCAAATATCAACAAATTTCTATATGTGACACGGCACCAGAGTTAAGTTAGGGTTTTTCAAAATGCTGACACGCCGAGCTCAAAAGGTTCGCCATCACTGGTCTAGACCTTCAAACAATCACATTCATCTCCATCCATGGAGCTAATAAACCCAGAAGTGGAATGAGCTGTGAGAATCCATACTCTCCATTCCAACATGCTCTTGCGAGGGGGAATCCGGGAAATTCCCCTTACCTTTTGTTAATTGCAAAATAAACGTATTTCCGAGAGTAGGGAGCTGCTGAGAGTTGGTTTTATCCAGCGCTCCCCTACAAGCACCATCATTCCCCTACACCCAGCGCTCACATTATCTGGGCAGTGAGTTGCGAGCACACAACCTTCCTCTCAGCAGCAGTCTCTCCGAATTCCCCTCCGAGGCCCTGCTCCTTCCTCCCCCACCCCCCCCCCCTCAGTCTCTCCTGGTATCAGCTGTGATCTGAGCAACAGTAAAGCATTGTCTTCCTAGAGGTTATATAGGAAACTAGAGAAAATTTGCAACCTCCATAAAACAACCCCAGTCTGCATTAGGCACCTCCAGAAGAAACTGCAAACTTGCTCATCGGTGGGGAGAGAGGCTGACAGCAATAATGTAAAGGCTTCTCCGGCAGGAATGACTCGGAAGGAGCTCTCCGAGAAGGAAGGCTTCGTGCTCCGTAGGGAGAGTTTGGTTCTGGGTCAGAGGAACCTGGCGCGCTGTCTATCCGCTGTCTCTCTGGGGCCAGGTGCTCGACCTTTCTGAGCTTTGGTGTCATCGCCCGAAGAAGGGTAACAGCAATGCCTCTGAGTGTGGTTGACACAAGAATTACAAAAAATTAATAAAAAGGATCCTGCTTATGGCCAGAAAGCTATACAATGCAGTAATATTTATAGCTTTATTTCCCAAACACGGTGCCTTGCACAAAATTAGAGTTCATAAATACTTGTGGCAGTGAGGGGAGTGAAAGAGAGAAGGAGAAAGGAAAGGTGAAGAGAGAGATTTGAAAGGATTTGAGTTGAGCACTGACAGAGATAGTCTCCTCCTGCTAATTAATAACTTTTCTGATTACAATGTGTGTTTACTATGGAAGTGTTTGAACACCACGGACTAGGAACAGCCCCAGAGACCCTGCAGATCGGAGGCCCCTGGCTGCCAGGCGCTCTGCTGCCGGTACAGCAATTACGCCGCTTACGGCACGTGTCACGACTGGTCTGTTATTTCAGAACCCCGTTCCCTTCCCCTGACACCGGGAAGCTCGGTTTCAGGGCAGTTTCTCCTGCCATCACCCCCAGTCTACAAAGGACCGCCATGATCCAGCCCAGCTTCCCGTGATGCCCGCGCCCCTCACCTGTGCATCCCTTATATGGCCTTATTGAAGGGCGTGTCCACCTGACCTGCCAGGCGAACATAGCCCCTGCTTCCCAGGAGGCCGGCATCTATGGAGTGGGTCAATGGGCTCCCTCACTCCCTGCCTTCCAGTCTGATTGGGCAGGAGATCCAGGCATGGGAGCAGAGTGAGGTGGGTGTGTGCCAGCCTCCCTCCCCACCGGGCCTCAGTTTGGTGATGGCTGCATCTTCCTATGCGTCCCTCTCCTACAGTTCTCTTTGGGGTCTGATAGTCACTTCCCCTCCTTGTTCCTTTACCTGTGGTCGGCAAACTGCGGCTCGCGAGCCACATGCGGCTCTTTGGCCCCTTGAGTGTGGCTCTTCCTAAGCCTTAGGAGTACCCTAATTAAGTTAATAACAATGTACCTACCTATATAGTTTAAGTTTAAAAAATTTGGCTCTCAAAAGAAATTTCAATCATTGTACTGTTGATATTTGGCTCTGTTGACCAATGAGTTTGCCGACCACTGCTTTAGCCTAGGGCTGCCCGTTGCTTCTAAACAAGTGTTTAGAAGTGTTTCACAGCCCTTGTTGGTTTCCCTAACTCTGCTCAAACTCTCCTCAATGTCCCACTGCAGTGTGTCATTTGTTTACTGCCAGGGCCCTTACTGATGAATTTCTCAAATTCTGGCCAGCCATAACCTCTGCCTCTTCACCCTAAGTTTCCTTAAGAAGCAGCCCTTTCTCTCAAAAAGTCCAGAGGGACGTGCTCAGGGATGGGTTGAGAACATGTGAGTGGCGCTACCAGGTATTACCCCCTGTCACCGCCCACCGTCCGCCCAGAGGCCCCAGGCACTCAACTCCTTGTCACGCTAGGGTTGACTTTCTTGCCTCCCAAAACAGATCTGCACTGAAGAGTGGGGTGGATGTTGCTTCCAGATGTCCACTTCAGCATCCCAATCCCTGACCATCATCCCAACTTTTGCTTTACTGTTTTCATGGGGACTCCTTGATTCCCCCACTCAAAGAGGACTCCTGGCTCCCAGCGGTGATGCATCAGGGATAGAAACTTCAGGGACTCACGCTACCCAGCCGGCTCTGTGTATTCCTTCCTAAACACGACATCCTACATGAAGGTACAAGGAACCTCATGGTTCATTTTAAAGAGGGTTTGTTATTGTTGTCCCAGGTGTATTAAAAACTATTTTGGAAAGTTCTCATCAATTCAAAAGACAGAAGACAGGCTTTATTTGCAGTAATAAGATTCTTACGGCACATTGTGGAAAAGGAACAAGGTCAATTTCAACCCCCAAAATGTCAGAATTAAAGACACTTGCAAAGCACTGGAGTTTTAAAAGAGCCAGAGGACCAGCTGCCAGAGGCTTTAGAGAGGGCAACAGCTACACAATCACGTTCCCCGAGCCAGCAATGCAGTCTTACCCCTTACAAACATTTTTTCTGAGTTTAAAAAAAAATTACAATTTCAATTTCAAATAGGCTATAAATGGGAAAGGATATTTGTGGTTCATCATTTGGGGCATAGCTTTGGGAGAGCATCCCATGAGTCTAAAAACACAAGTTTAATTTTGTAAGTTTTTAAGTGTAAATGATAGCTGCCACTCCCTATTGTTCCAGAGAACTTTTATTTAAAAGGAGCCTCTTTATTAAGGATCTTGAGGGGACTTAGGGAATTTTGCTTGAAAAAAGAATCACCCAAATCCAGATTCCTTTCCTTTTGAGCTACCATTTCCCTACCTGCTTTGATAATTGCCCAGTTCCAAGGAGAGGGAGGACTTTCTCTAAGGAAGCTTGCAGTGGGATTTGGGGTGGAGGCAGGGGGACTAAAGCAGTGGTTTTATTGATTTCTGGCCCTTTTGTCATAAATCTATTGGAGGCCAGTCATTAAGGAGGACATGAGAATTTAAAGACTTCCTAGCCTCATTTCCTAATTACGCCCACTGCATTGAACCCACTGGCGTGTTATAAACCCACGATGGTGCTATACAGATTATGTCCTGAGCTTCAAGGTAGAGGAAAATTAATTTGCAGGTGTGTGAACAGGAGAACTTATGCTAGTGAAGGCACAGATATGGCTTTGCATTTTGTTAGCTGTGTGCTGCCTCCGGGCCTGGTGCCTGAGCTGAACCCAAGGGAGACAGGCAACCTCCTCCACAGTGTGGTCCAAATTAAACAGTCCTCGACTCCAGGGGTCATCGCTGCTGGTGCTGCTGGTGCTGCCCGTGCCGGTGGGTCTGCGAGGCTCAAGGCTGCCACCCGTGCTGCAGGCCACGCCAGCGTCAGATGGTCTCGCACTCGGTGGTGGCAGTGGAGCAGGCCCCGCAGTCACAGCGGACGGCCACGGGGTAGGTGTAGAAAGGGTCGACCCCCGGGGCACAGCTGGGCAGCTTGACGGTCACTTGTTTGGTCTCGTTGTAGGTACAGACTCGGTGGTGGGCTTCGATGTAGGGGGGCTCCAGAATGGGCTTCTGTCCCCACAGGTAGAAAACAGGGAGCCATTAGAACAGCGCTTTTCAACCGAGGTGCCGCAAGAATGTTTTACACATGCAGCACCTGACTATTTAGTCAGGGCACTGGCCTCTTTTCCCTTAGATCAGCGGTTCTCAACCTGTGGGTTGCCAACCTGTGGATTGCGACCCCTTTGGGGGTCGAACGCCTAAGACCATCGGAAAACACATATATAATTACATATTGTTTTTGTGATTAATCACTATGCTTTAATTATGTTCAATTTATAACAATGAAAATACATCCTGCATATCAGATACTTACATTACGATTCATAACAGTAGGAAAATTACAGTTATGAAGTAGCAACGAAAATAATTTTATGGTTGGGGGTCACGACAACATGAGGAACTGTATTAAAGGGTCGCGGCATTAGGAAGGTTGAGAACCACTGTAATATGTGTTTCCCAAAGGGGTCGCGACCCACAGGTTGAGAACCGCAGCCTTAGATGGTCAAATAAAAGAATGACAACAGCCAACACAAGAGCAGGCCGGTATGGGGCAGACTTATACCCCCCAAAAGTTGTGTTTCTCTGGCATCCAAGTTTAATGCATTGTGGTATTATTCTGTTTTGGGTTTATTTTTTGCTAAATCTGGAAACCCTAAACCTAGGCCATGAGCAAAGGCTATTTTCAGCAACGTTCGACCTTCAAAGTAAATGCAGCCACTTTCTCATCATGAACATCCTATTTTCAGATGTGCTCCCAGTTAAGTTACCAAAAATAAGTGCTTTTTATCTCAGAAATTTTCAGATTGCTGGGAAAGTAAAGCTCATCCTTTTATTTATTTTCTATAAGTAACCTCCCTTTTCACAGCACAATAAAGGCATAAATAAAAGCTAGCTAGCATCAAGGAGAATCCTGTCTCTAATGGCCTTGCTGCTTCCATTTCTCCTGTGACCTCCTGTGGGTGACCATGATCCAATTAAAGACATTCATCAATGAAGAAGGAGAAGACAGAATTGAGGGAAATGGTGGTTTGAGACTTGGGCCCAGAAAGAGCTCCAAAGAGCCCCCAAGTGGAATTGGAGCAGAGGGGTCACCACCAGGCCAAACCCTGAATATGAGAAGGTGTCAAAGTTCCCTGAGAATGTGTGATGTCAAGTCACAGCCACAGTATCCTTAGCAACTACATTTTCATTTGGCTACTAGGTCTCAAGCCCCTAAATGATGCAAAAATAAAGCTAATTTGGTGTTTCATTTAATTCGGAGGTTCATCACCATAACCCAATCCCTGTCGTGGGGCCATCATTTGTCTAAGTGACAGCAGATTGCTGTCCGAGTCCCTGAACAGAAGGACAGCTTTCCTAATGGCAGTGTCCTCTCGTGGCGCTCAAGGGCTTCTAAGTTGGTGTTGATTAAGCGACAGGATTAACACCGTAACTCCAGGGAGAGGTCAATCCCATGTAAATCAACCGGTATTTATGAATGCCTTGTTCGTACATGACTTTGACAAGAGCTGTAAAAGGTGCAAGAATTCATCTATGCCTTGAAAAAACTTCAAATCTAGAGTTGTATTGTGGACAAGGAAGTAAGATGCAAGGCAGGGTAGGGTCATAGGCCGACCAGGGAGTCAGAAGGCCCCTGGGAAGGAGTCAGCTCTGGAGATGGGCCTCAAAGAAGAAGTCTGGTGATGACAGGTGGGGATGAGAAAGGATACAAAAAGGACCGAAGGTGAGATCTCATGAAGGGTGTTTAATAAAACCTTTAAAAATCAATCTGACAAGGCCAGACCTCAGGCTATGTATAGCCGCTGGGGAAACAGCCAGGCGTCACATTGCTACAGACCTTGAAAGTTGGGCACTGAATTGGCAGTAGTGGGTGGTCCTTAATGATTTCTGAGCTGGTGACAAGATCAGAGCTGGTCCTTCATTATCACCAATTCAGAGCTCAGGGGGAAGAGTTAGCAGCCACTCAGTGTAATTTGATGGGGTGCCGAATGGCCTTCTCTCTTCTCACCCAGCAAACACATCCTCATCACAGCCCTATAGGGTTCTAACTTTGAGATTTTTATCCCCATTTTAAATGCAATGCTGCTGAAAGGACTGAATATAATTCAATATAAAGGAACTTAATGGCTCTGCCAGTGATAATCCTGAGTGGGTGGGTGGGACGGGGGCAGGGCTTTGGGAGAGGCACTGAGGCAGGACTGAGGATCCACCCTCACCCGCTATACAGCTCAGGGCTGTCCCTTGGCTGGCGTCATCACAGCTGGGAGGACACTGTGAGAGTTTTGGTTACTTGCTTGGACCAAGAATTTATTCCCACCTTTGCACTACAGGAATAAACATGACTCTGCAGTTACTTATCCCTCAGATTCCTCCATGTCATCTGTAAAGTGGGTAGAATAATAGCACGTCTTAACCTCACAGAGATGATTCCCAAATACACAGATACACGCAAGTAAAATTATTAATTTTACCAATGCATTATTAGAGGGACAAGATCGGGTTTCTTTCAGGTTGTTTTTTTGTTTTTTTGTTTTTGTTTTTTTTTTTTTTGTTTTTTTTTTTTTGGAGCACGCCAAATAATTGTGTGAGTTTTTTAATTGATTTCAGAGAGAAGAAGGGAAAGGGAGAGAGAGATAGAAATATCAATGATGAGAATCATTGATCAGCTAACTCCTACACACCCCCTACTGGGGATCGAGCCCACAATCCGGGCATGTGCCCTGACAGGGAATCAAACCTAGACTTCAGGTTCATGGGTTAACACTCAACCACTGAGCCACACCAGCCAGGAAACTAATTGGTATTTTTTTAAACTCTGCAGGAAAAAGCAGATGCTTAGAAATCAGGCCAAGTGGACCTGCCCTGGACTCACCTCCCAGGTCTCACAGCGGCCCCAGCAGGCATCGGTGGTGATCCGAAGGCCCCTGCAGCCCGGCTTCTTGGCCAGGAAAGTAAACTCCCTGACGGCACAGCCCACAAAGGTGCGCAGGTTCCCGCTGGAGGTGCTGAGGACACAGCAGCAGCCAGCCAGGAGGAGGAGGGCCATGGGGCCGAGGAACAGGTACGCCAGCTTCATGCTGCTCCCGGGAGAGGGAGAGGGAAAGAGAGTCTGTTAGCTGATCCAGCTGCCCTCCGTGGGGCGGCCAACGAGGTTGATACCAAAGGGACCCGGCTCTTAGCATTTCAGAAGAAATAAGCCGAGAAATTGCAGGTGCCCACGAACTCCACCACAGGGGCCCTACGTTTCCTCTCACTGACTCCAATATGGATTCCATGGGCCCAGGTGCTCACTGGACACCCAACCCTCCGGGGGCAACCTCAGGCTTTTCCTTATTGTGGCCCAACTGCTGGACTTGACTTGGGTGTTAAAAAAAAAAAAAAAAAAAAGCTGTTCTCAATGGTCTCTTCAAAATGAACACAAAATATGAATCACACCCCAAATTCTGCATATCCTAAGATAATACATGGATACACACACATTCTTTTTCTTCAGAACCACTGTATTTGCTGCCATGTTACATGTTTGCTTAAAATTATATTTTCAGTGTCGTGGATGGATGTGGAATCAAGGTGGGGAGGCAGGTAAATAATAATTGTACGCCCTTCTATATTTTTACTAGCCCAACCCGCCACAAAGCCTGGACATACACAGATGTTATGAAACCCGCACCTGACTTGGTGGCCCTCGATAACAGTGTGTCCCCTTCACTGCCCGATGCCTCCGCTCTGTGCCTCTGCTGAAATGGCACCTCGTTGTGATTCCATTTAAATCCAGATGATGGAAAGCTCAGGGGTGCTAACACATAATCCCAGTCTACTGTAAGTCTGTCCTCTCTGCAGCTTGGTCATTTCCTGGGCTCTTTCAGGAGCCAGAATCTCTCCCTCACGCTCGGCCCACTAGACAGAACATACCTGGGTGTTAAAGTGAGAGTGGACGTTGCACTTACAGAACACCCCCAATTCATTATCACTTAAAACAGGTTGCAGAGTTATTTATTTCCCAACCGGATCTCCCAGCTCCTGCTTCTGACCTGGCACTTTATCAGGGCTCTTTGGACTTCCCCTCGTGAGGAAGGAGGTTACAGAGAAGAGATGCACTCACCTGCTCTTGCGGGAGCCAACTCTTCTCTTGAGCTCACACTTGCCCAAGGTCTCGGCAAGTCACAATGGGTGGTAGAAGCTCGCTCTGGGTAAATGTCTCTACCCTCTGTTCCTGGGCTGCTTGACTGCTCAAATATATAGGAAAGGTATTGTCAATCAACACAAAAGAGAGGCAGATCCTTACAGGAACCACTGAACACATCAAAGACCTGGGAGATAAAGCAGGTCTCTATTTTCCAAAACTGATCCACGTAAAGGGTGTTGTTTTGTTTCTTGACATCACCTACTGAAACAGAAAGTTACCTCGGTGGGTGACATAATCCTAGGGAAACAGTCAAAGGTAGTTCACCTAGCTCTCAGGACAACAAATGCATTGGGGCAAGATGGATTAAATTTTCCTTCGAAACAGGAGTCAGTCACTAGTAGCTCATGGCACACTCTTTCCCTTAACTCACAATACAATTCAATACATTGAGAAATAACAAAGCAATAATTCTTCCTGGAAAGAACACTGGATCACGAGCTGAAAGGATGGAAATCACAGGGAGAAGAATCGTTTGAAAGTCTTAAAATGAGTGAAGGATTAGATAATATTAATAGCACTTGAAAATGAATCATTTAGGGGGAAAAATACCAAAATGTTCAAAGTGATTTATCTTCCAGCACAGGAATGAATGATGACATTGGATGTCCTCTACATAGTGTTCAGCATTTTTCACATTTTCTTCATTGAGCAGACGTTTGTAATAGAAAATCAATGAATAGTGATGCTTTAAAAATTAAAATAAACCAATAAGTATACATTTGTGCTACATATAATAGTATGATTTCTGGTTCTTAAAAGTCTAAACTAAAGCCGAAACCGGTTTGGCTCAGTGGATAGAGCGTCGGCCTGCGGACTGAAAGGTCCCAGGTTCGATTCCGGTCAAGGGCATGTACCTGGGTTGCGGGCACATCCCCAGTAGGAGATGTACAGGAGGCAGCTGATTGATGTTTCTCTCTCATCGATGTATAAGTATACATTTGTGCTACATATAATACTATGATTTCTGATTCTTAAAAGTCTAAACTAAAAATTAAATTGGTGTTCTTTATGAGTATGGGACACAGTTTGTATTCAAATCTGCAACAGCAGCATACAAATGGGTTGAAAACCTCGTGTGCATGGTATTGTTCTGGATGCTCTAAAAAATAAATGAAGCAGACATCATCCTTGCCCTTCAGAGTTTACATATCACTGAAAATAATGACATAGCCAGAGACAGTTAGGATGCACATTAAATGGATAAATGATACTAAAATAATAAGTTAAAGCATTCCCAATTTCTGCAAAATAAAAAGTGTTCTTTAAACAAACATCCTACTCACTAAATGTCTGATTTTTTTCGAGACCTATAACAACCCTCAGTGAATCCATCACTGTATCATCAATATACCTATTTCTAGAGTCAGACTATTATAGGGGTTTATAGAAAATTGAACGAGCCTGGGAATAAAGGACTTTGTTCAACCTCCGCCTGTGAGTAGCATGATCAGAACTTGGATGTGATGGGGACAGACTGCTTACCTGGTGTGATCTTCCCAACTTGCTGGGTCTAGAGCCAGCCAATTGGCGGTGAGCTGTCATCCTGAACTGGGTTTCTCAAGAAAACTGTTCAACCCTTTTCGATTTGACCTGAAACATCCGGACTTGTGTCTGCAATGTCACAAGGTAAAGAAAGATAACAAAGGGGGGCCACGAGTACCTTTCTTCTACAATCATTAACTTCCTTATAATGCAGTTGTGACATCATGCCTTCCCCCCCCTCTCAGCATTAACACGATAATAATGACAATTTATAGTCACCGAGCAGCTACTAAGTACCAGGCTCCATGAAATCTGCTGTGCTCTTACATATGTTCTCTACATTTTACAATTCTGTGGATCAATGATTATTTTCTCCTTTACCCATTGGGAGAAATGGAGGCTCAGCTATTTTGGAATCTGCCTTCGATGACACTGGGGATGGCAGATAGGTGTTCCATCCCTATAACCAACTGGGGTTGGTTGAAAGGTTCTGGCTGGAACCCTGTTAAAAAGGCCTCTGAACCCATTCCCAGTGGAAGGCAGAGGCCCATCAGCCTCGCCATGGGTATAGAGAAGGGAACGGTGCGTGGAGGCCAATCCTTAGACTAGGCCCCGCCACCTGCCTCTCTACCGGCAGAGTGAGAGGCTGCTGTGTGAGACAAAGGCGCTTGAGGCTCTGATCCCTATAGTGCATCGCCACCATAGTCTGTACATCCACTTTCCCTTCCACTCCACTGACATTCCTACCATTAAAGTCACTCTCTTGAGGTAACAAACTAAGGTGTGGGCAATGTCTCCAGGCCCAGGCCCCAGAGAATCTTCTCTCATCTTCTTCCATTATCACCTTCATAAGCATTCATTGTCACTTCGGAGGGTGAGTCACAAGATACAGGTTCTCTAGGGGTCAGGGGAGGAAAGAAAGGACATGGGTGAGCAACCATCCTGAGATCGGAAGGAGCAGGACAACAGGGGAGGAATGAGCTCAGCGCCAGTGCCTCAAAGAGAAGATGGGCAGCTGAGGCTGGTCCAGGGAGGGCCACCCCAGGCGACTCTCCTCGCTGGCTCGGCCACACCACAACTTCCTTTGTGACCGCCTTGAGAAAGTCACTTCTCTCGACCTCAGTTGTTTCCTCTGTAACATGATGAATTGGACCCTGTGATCATAAGGTCCTTCCTAGCACCAGAATTTAAAGGTTTGTAAACTATTCTATGACCATACCAAGCTGAGGGACAATCAGATGGAGAATCCAAAGGCTCATCCTATATAATAAAGACATAATATGCAAATTGACCATCACACCCACCCACAAGATGGCCGCCCCCATGTGGTCACAAGATGGCTGGCAGGGGAGGGCAGTTAGGGGCGACCAGACCAGCAGGGGAGGGCAGTTGGCGCAACCAGGCCAGCAGGGGAGGGCAGTTAGGGGTGACCAGGCCTGCAGGGGAGGGCAGTTGGGCTCAATCGGGTCAGCAGGGGAGTGGTTAGGGGGTGATCAGGCTGGCAGGCAGAAGTGGTTAGGGGCACTCAGGCAGGCAGGCGAGCGGTTGGGAGCCAGCAGTCCCAGATTGTGAGAGGGATATCTGACTGCCGGTTTAGCGGGATCAGGCCTAAACTGGCAGTCAGACATCCCCCAGGGGTCCCAGATTGGAGAGGGTGCAGACCGAGCTGAGGGACACCCCCAACCCCCGTGCATGAATTTTGTGCACTGGGCCTCTAGTATTACAATAAAGCCATCCTGATCTGTGTTCAAATCTCAACTCTAACACTTGCCAACTTGTGATCTTGGGATAAGTCTTATAACCCTCTGAGTCTAAGTCTCCCACAAAACTGAAAATGCCACCTTCATAGGGTTCATGGGAGGATTCTATGAAATAATGTCCAAAAATTGCTTATCTCAGTGCTTGATACATGATAAACAGGCAATAAATGTAGTTATTCTTTCTTATCTCATCACCATTGTATGTAACCCTAAGAAATAAAAAGCTGCCAATAAAAAAATGTCATGTCTGGCCAGTGTGGTTCAGTGGTTGAGTGTTGACCCATGAACCAGGATGTCTCCAGTTCAATTCCCAGTCAGGGCACATGCCTGGGTTTTGGACTCGATACCCAGTAGAGGACATGCAGGAGGCAGCTGATCCATTATTCTCTCTCATCATTGATGTTTCAATCACTCTTTTCCTCTCCCTTCCTCTCTCTGAAATCAATTTTTAAAATATTCTTTAAAAAAAATAATAATATCACATTATCTCACTCATTTGTGGGATATAATGAACAACATAAACTGATGAACCAAAATAGAGCCAGAGAAAAAAAAATGTTAAAATACAATAGAAGTAATCCTGTTATTTGCAGATTTTTAATATTTCCTACAACTTTTGTGATATTATACTATACTATGTTAGTACAGTTTTGATAATATTATTATATTTAAAATCTTTTTTCTTGAAATATTAATGTTTATTGCATGAAACATTATTATACTTAAAATCGTTTTTCTTGAAATATTAATGTTTATTGCATGTAACATTATTACATTTAAAACAGTTTTTCTTGCCCTAGCTGGTTTTGCTCAGTGGATAGAGCATTGGCCTGCAGACTGAAGGGTCCCAGGTTCAATTCTGGTCAAGGGCACATGCCTGCATTGCAGGCTTGATCCCTAGTAGGGGGCATGCAGGAGGCAGCAAATCAATGATTCTCTCTCATCATTGATGTTTCTATCTCTCTCTCCTTCTCCCTTCCTCTCTGAAATCAATAAAAATATATTAAAAAATAAAAATAAATTTTTCTTGAAGATAAAAAATAATCTATACTAATAAAAGGGTAATATGCTAATTAGACCGGGTTGACTGGACATCTTCCGGTCATCCTGCCTTTCTTCCAGACAAAGCCACAGTGGGAGGGGGCCAAGGCAGAGATGGTTAGGGGTGATCAGGCCGGCATGGGAGGGCAGTTAGTGGTGATCAGGCAGGCAGGGGAGGGCAGTTAGGGGCAATCAGGCAGGCAGGCAAAGGGGTTAGGGGCAGTCAGGCAGGCAGGCAGGTGAGCAATTAGGAGCCAGCAGTCCTGGATTGCGAGAGGGATCCCAGATTGGAGAGGGTGCAGGCCAGGCTGAGGAACTCCCCCCCTGCCATGCACGAATTTTGTGCACTGGGCCTCTAGTAATAATAATAATAATAATAAACAAAAAACATGTCATACCACTAGCTATTAGGCATTTCCTGATATCAAAGGTATTAAATGTGGGAAAATGTGTCTGAGAATAGAGGAAGCAAAGTCTTTGGGGGTGATGAGACCTCATCAGGGTTCTGAAACTGGAAGACTGGGCACCAAGCAAAGTCAGCTTGTGGGGCTCTGATCAGACACTGAAATTAACAGGTTTTTCAGTAGGGGTAAAAAGGCTGAAGTGTTAGATTTAATTGTTAAGTTATAAATCACACTTTGTGGGTGTAGGGTTTACCATAGTAGCAAAATTCAATATATTAATAAATCTTCATGACTGCTTCCAAACAATTTCAGTTCTGACCAAGAATGGAGTCAAACTAACTGAGCCAATCATCACGCCCTGAGAACGCTCTCTGGTCCACAGACCCTAAAGTGAGGACCCAGAGAACGAAGCCATTGGCTGCATCCCTTACAATGAGTGCTCTCATGAGAGTTGAGAAAAGATGTGCTTGCTCCCCTATAGTTTTCCCCATTGTCCTCTCAGAATACACAATGTTCTGTCCAAGGGTCAAATTCATCAGCATTATGCCACCTGTGCCTGAATAAAAAAGCCACAAATGAAGCTATGTGTCTCAAGGAAGTAATACAATTAATGATTTTCCAAAACCACATACAAGAAAGGTTAGCCTTGGATTTTAAAAAGTTGTATGTTGCTTGTAATATCCCTTAATGACAGAGGGGGAAATACTAGGATTACAAATGAAGATGAATGGCGAAGTCTTGGAAGAAATTATTTTACTGAAAAGTCATTTCTTCCTTTCGCAGCCCTGGGTATTTGTGGGACAGCTCCTCATTTTGACTTAAAGAGATCGCATTTGCTAGATGATAGTATAGTTGCTATGGTGACTTTTTGTTAACAATACTAAAAATAATGAAGCCTGTGTCTGATTTACTAGGACAAGTTAAGCCTTCCTCCACAGCTGTCTGAAAGAAGTAGCTGTCAATTGTCACAGATTTATATCAAATTAAGGGCACACAGTTAGGCACTGAAGTGGAATGTTTTTATTTCCGCCTGACTCTTCCACTTTTGAATGTCATAGCTTTGCAGGGCATGGCAGACACATGCCTAATAGAGAGGAACAGAGAGGAGCTTAATGAGTCACAAAGACGCATTCTTTACTTCAAGTGCATCCTGTATTCTCATTGGAATGGGTCCACAAAGCTGCTGGGTCCCCAAATCCTTCATTTGTAATTCCCCAGGCAGTCGCACAGACAAGGCCAAGGTTGTTGTTAGCTAAGCTACGAAGCAACCGCGCCTCATTTGTTAGTCATTGGCTTTGTTCCAGAAACGTATTCCTAGGATTATGGCCCCAGAGTGCGTGCGTGTGTCTGCGTGTGCTCGTGCTTGTGCCTGGGTGAAGGAGCACGGTGGTAGGAGGGTGCAGAGGAGACTAGGAGAGCTGATCCACTCCCCAGAGTATTCATTACATAATTTAACACATGTTTATTAAGCAACTGCTGTGTGCCAGGCACTGTCTAGCACTGGAGTCACTAGATTAATTTAAAAACAATAAAAAGATGATACAGGGAGGCGTGGGGGTAGAATAGCTAACAATTGACAATAATGATAGATTTCTTTCCTTCTTCTCTATCTTTTCTTTGTCACGTCTTTCTTCTTTTTGTCCTTCCATGTTTTATTGAGTGTTACCATGTCAGATATATGCCAAATACACGTGATGCCAATGTGAATAGAGCTAAGACCTGCCCTCAAAGAGTCAATAGTCTATTGTGGAAGATTAATATACCAACATGCATATGACCCAGAAATTACACTCTCGGGCATTTATCCCAAGGAAATGGAAATGTATGTTCATACAAGAACCTGTACACAAATGTTCATAGCAGCCTTATTCACACCGCCACTACACTCACCAGCCATGAGCCTGGCTTCTGGCTTAGCAGTGCTCCCCCTGTGGGAGCGCACTGACCACCAGGGGGCAGCTCCTGCATTGAGTGTCTGCCCCCTCGTGGTCAATGCATGTCATAGTGACCGGTCGTTCTGCCATTCAGTGGATTTGCATATTAGCCTTTTATTAATTGGACTAGAAGCAACTCACGTGTCCTTCAACAGGTGAATGGTTCAAAACCTGTGGCACATCCATAGCGTGGAATACTACTCGGCAGTAAAAAAGAATGAGCACACACCAACTTGGATGAATTTCCAGAGAATCGTGCTGACTGAAAAAAGCCAATCCCAAAAAGTTACATTCTGTATTATCCAGTTACACAAATTTTTGCAATGACAAAATTATAGAAATGGAGAACAGACTAGTGGTTGCCTGGGTAGGAAGGAAGTGGGTGTGGTCATATAGCGGCAACATGAAGGATTTTTTGTGGTGATGGAAATGGTCTGTCTCCTGACTATGGTGGTGGATACATGAACAAAAGATGTCATAAAATTGCATAGAAGTAAAATACACACACGTGAATATAAGTAGAACTGGGTAAAGCTAAATAAGATGGGTGATTGGATCCATGTCAATACCCTGGTTGTGATAGTGTGCTGTAGTTTTAACTATAAAAAACATTGAGGGAAAATGAATAAAAGGTACATGAATGTCTCTGCATTATATCTTACAACTATATATGAATCTACAATTATCTCAAAATATGTTTGATTTAAAAACAAATCAACATTTTATTTAGGGGATGGCCGATGTGGGTGAAGGTGGTCAAAAAGTTCAGACTTATAAGATAAACTAGAGACCTGGTGCATGATATTCGTGCACTGGAGGGGGGTCCCTCAGCCCAGCCTGCACCCTCTCACAGTCCGGGACTTCTGGGGGTATGTCTGTCAAGGGGTCCTTAGCACTGCCGCAGAGGCAAGAGAAGCTCCTGCCACCACTGCTACACTCATCAGCCGTGAGCCCGGCTTCTGGCTGAGCAGCACTCCGCTCCCCTGTGGGAGCACACTGACCACCAGGGGGCAGCTCCTGCATTGAGTGTCTGCCCCCTCGTGGTCAGTGCATGTCATAGCAACCGGTCATTCCACCATTCGGTTGATTTACATATTAGCCTTTTATTATATAGGATAAGTCCAGGGGATGTAATCTTAAGCATGGTGGCTGCAATTAATACTGCATAGTGTATCTTTGAAAGTTGCTAAGAGAGTAGATCTTAAAATTTCTCAACACAGGAAAAAAAACAAATTTGTCCACCTAAAACTAATACAATATGATATATCAGTTATATCTCCATTTCTAAATAATAATATAGTTATTGTTATGTATTAAGATAAATAAGATTATTTTTAAGCATTACTGTTAAGAAACTGAATTAAAACAACTAGAAACTTAAAAATAAATAAATCAATATAACATTAGATGGATAAGTGCTCTCATAAAATGGAGGTAGGATGCTATGAGAGGGTAGGTGATGGGGTGTTGTCAGGAGAAACTTCCTACAGAGGTGACTTCCATGAGTTGGAAGAGGACTCATTCCAGGCAGCGGAATCTACACATGGACTCTACTGTTGGAATTCAGAGCAGAAGCATTGTCTTATTCACCCCTATTTCTCCAATGCCTAGAACCCTGCCTGGCTCAGAGTTAATTATCAAAAACCGTTTTGTTGAATGAATAACTAAAGACATGGAAAAGGGTGTGGTGAGTTTGGGGAGCTACAGGAGTCGTCATGGTTGAGCATAGCAAAATGTCCAGGAAGAGAGACAGGGATGAGGAGGTAACAGCAGGTAGGCTGTCAGACAGGTACTATGAAGGTTTCTGTCTTTATTTTAATGTAAAGTGGGAGCCAAGTTTGTGTTTAGAAAGACCCTGTGGGCATGGTGAGGAGATAGATTAGAGCAAAGATGCCAGCTGTGGGGTTGCAGTGGTGATCCAGGTGAGTACTTTAGTCACAACCTCAGATCTTGGAAGCCCTTCAGAAAAAGTCCTATGTCCAAAACAGGGGTGTCCAGTAAAAATGAAATTCAAGCCACATACGCAATTTCCAATTTTCTAGTAGCCACATTAAGAAAGTAGAAGAAGCCTGACTGGTGTGGCTCAGTGGTTGAACATCAACCTATGAACCAGGAGGTCACAGTTTGATTCCTAGTCAAGGCACATGCCCAGGTTGCTGACTCAGTCCCCTTTGGGAGATGTGCAGGAGGCAGTCAGTCAATGATTCATCATTGAAGTTTCTATCTCTCTCTCCCTCTCCCATCCTCTCTGAAATCAATAAAAAAATATTTTTTTAAAGTAGAAGAAAACATGTGAGATTAATTTTATTAATTAATTCCAGTGTGATAAGTGCTAGAAATAAAACATTATATTTAGCTTAATGTTATCCAAAATGTTTATATCTTAACAAGTAACCAATTTAAAACATCTTATATAATAAAAGCCTAATATGCTAAGTATCCAACCATTCATTCAACCAGTAGCTATGACACGCACTGACCAGCAGGAGGCAGATGCTCCAACCAGTAGGTTAGCTTGCTGTTGGGGTCCGGCCAATGGGGACTGGGTGAGATGGGCTGGACATGTCCTGGAACCCTCCTGCAGTCCTTCCCCAGCCCCAATCATACACCGATGGGGTCCCTGGGCCTGGCCTGCACCCTCTCGCAATCTGCGACCCCTTGAAGGATGTAGGAGAGCCGGTTTTGGCCCAATCCCCACAGGCCAAGCCAAGAAACCCCACGGGTGCATGAATCTGTGCACCGGGCCTTTAGTTACTAATAAAATATTTTATATTCTTTATACATTCTTTTCCTACACTAAGTCTTTGGGTCTGATTTGTATTGATAACACGTATACTAGTAACTGACAATACATCTCAATTCAAACCAGCCACACTTCATGTGTTCAAGAACTACAGTGCAGGCCGGATGCGTAGATTTACCACCCAGTGGAAAGGAGAAATCATTTGCACTCTTTCTAGTCCTATTTCATGTGGCATGCCTGTTAATTCTCACAACAACATCCAATGAAGTATTATTACCTACCCTTTATGATGAGGAAACTGAGACCCAAGAAGTTAAACAGATTGACTAATCAATGGTGGAGCTAGGATTTAAATCCAGCCCTGACTGATCTTTACTGTATTCGGCTGCCGTGGCTACTTGTTATGTTCTTGCAGTGAGAAACCATAGCCTACGGGGAGGGGATCATTAGATCAATCTTATTGATATCTCTGAGTCCTCGCCAGCTGAGCCCAGGCAGCTGATGCATGGGAAATTTCAAAGCTTAAAGCAGCCAAGAGCCCACAAAAGATTTTTGTTTGGGAATTTGTCAAAATGCTTGTTTATCCAGAACCTGATTTCTGATCTGCTGCACTTAATGACGTTGTCTGAGAGGCTCAATTTCTGGAAATGTGTTGTTTGCCTGACTGAAGCACAGCTTCTTACCTAGTGTCACTGAAGGGCCTGCAACCAAAATAAATTACGAGGAGAAATTTCTCCAAAGCAGACATGGCCTTGACATTCAGTGAACAATGGAGCCAGGAGAGTAATCAGGTCCAGAAAAGGGAAGCTAATATAATCTGGGGCTGGAGGAATTTCATAATAAAGGGTAGGCTGACCCGAGGCCCATTTCTCTCTCTAGCTGTGGCCCCTGGGGCTGGCGCATCTCTTGGAACCCATTGTCTCTTGGAATCTCTGATTCATCTTGCAAAATGCTGGCCAAGGGTTAGAGATGTAGTTTGTGACCTCAGAGCTGAGTAAAGTCAAAGTCTCTAAACCATGATTCTGAGTTAACAAGCCAAGGACAATAAGCCAACTAAACCCAGAACACAAAGCTGAAACAGTCTGAATGTTACCATATAAATATCTAATGGATTTCCTTCCTATCTACATGACCTCTTTATGTAAATAGCACAGAAACACCCCAACATTATTATGTCCCAAACAAAGTTCATTATCTTTCTCTCCAGGCTCTTTCCCACCCCTTTCACCTGGCATTCCCCTAAATGACACCCCTGAGATTCATTCTAGGCACCTCACTGTCCCACACCCCACACCTCCCTACACACACAGTTCTGTCAGTTCTACCTCCCAAACACATTGTGACTCAAGTTTCCTAATTCAGAATCCTTGAGGACCCTTCTTACTAATGCCTCTGACTCCTTCCTCTCTGTTCACTGTAGCCGGAGAGGTCCTTTGTAAATGTTAGTCTAATCCTGATTTGTATATTCTGGTTGAAACTCTGCCCTGCTCCCCATGGCATGCAGGGTAAAATACAAACTCCTTACCAAAGCTCTCTGCTTAGCCCCGCTGCCCCTCCTCCTGCCCCTCCCCATGCTCACTCCAAGCTCAGGACTTACAGATTGAGCCAAGCACCACTCTCTCTCCCATCAGGTCTTCACACTTGCCCTTTCCCCTCCCCAACCCCTACCTCAGCTTCACCCCTATGCATCCTTTGGGACTTGGCTTAGCTACTGCATCCTTCAGGAAGCTTCCTCTGATCTTCAAAGTCGGAGGTGGGTGCCCAAGTCATGTGCTTTCATCATGGCTCGTGCCTCCCTGTCACAGCTCCTTTCCCGTTGCAACCTCATCAACAGTTCCCTTGTCTCCAACCGCTTCCAGATGTTAGCTCCACGTACCTGCACCGTGATCATCTGTTCACCCTTCCATCCCCAATGCCCGCATGTGGTAGACAATAAACAATTAAGAACAGCAAAGATCACATTTGCATTTTCCTCCAACTCAGAACTTTGTCAGTCTCCATTAAAGTGTGGCAAATATATCCAGAAGAGCAAATAGTCCATTCAGCAAGACTTGCCTTCCCATATCTAAGTGAAAACTCAGTGGGTCCGCGCAGGCACCATCATGGAATGCCTCAAGCTTCAAGTTAGTGCCATGTGGGGCCATACGTGGGGGTGTGGACTGACCCGGGCAGCAAGCAATCCTAGAAGCACTAGGCCCAGGGAGCAGGGTCACCGTCCACTTCCTGATTATCTTCTTTCCCATCACAGGACAGGAAACCTGATGGTTTCCACCCCCCGCCAATTTGAACAGGGCACACATCGGCTCCTTGGCACATTGATCTGGTTGGGTTTTATGATTAATTTCCCTCTTTGCAGCTTGAAATACCTCCTCAAAGAAATGTGGAGAGTATAGAAATCAGATTTGACTGGCAGAGAGCTATTCACTTCCATCACTACTGTTATTCCAGAGCTCTCTAAAGGAGTGGCCTTTTCTGACAGCCTAATAGGTAATGACATAATTTTAATGACCTGTTCCCTTCAGGGTCAAAAGTGAAGAGGGAAACTTCATAATGAAATTACTGTGCCTCAAAGATGTAATCACTAGATTCATCCTTTTTGCATTGTTCATGCCTACGACTCTGGAAACAAGACACGTATTTCAGGCCAGCCTAACACTGTGGTTGATGCTCTGCTTTCTGAACTGCCTGGAAGATCCATGAGGCCCACAGCAGACTGAGCCCAAGGCGTGACTCTTTAGAAGCACTATCAGAATACACATACGTACACATATACTAGTACACACAGATCAACTCTGTTCATCACATAAAACCATGGGTCTAATTTAAACAATTACAAGATACAGGATCCTTTTATTTTTAGACACCAGTCTAATCTTTTCCTCCCAGTGTTATGATCAGGGCTGGTTGGGGGAGAGGGGGTGTTTATCTCCCACTCTCATTTTTCTGTAGCAGGCAAGAGGAAAAGTCTGATGGGACACTCAGGCCTCCGTCTCTCTACTCCACACTCTCAGCCAGACCCTTATCTGATTGATTGATTGAAAGGTTAGAGTTCAGGGAGATTTATCAGTTACAATGGTTTGGGCTGCAAATAACAAGTACAAACCACTGAAGGTGGCAAATAACAAGTACAAACCACTGAAAGTGGCATGAATGTACTCAGGCTTAAGTAACAGGAAGCCCAGAGTTGGGGAGAGGCCGTGTCGATGTGGCTCTGCAGGTGTCACCAGGGACCTGGTGCTTCCCTTTTCTGGTCTGCCATCATCAGCATCTCCAAGCTTAGTGTCCTTCAGTAACAGTACCCAAAAGCGAGAGAGAGAGAGAGAGAGAGAGAGAGAGAGAGAGAGAGAGAGAGAGAGAGGAAAGTATCTTGTCACAAGCATTTATCTTTTAAGAGAGGAGAGCTCTTATAGGAATTTCCTGCCAACTCCTCTTTCACCACATTGGCCAGAATCAGGCCACATGGCATGTCGCAGCGGTAAGGAAGGCTTGCAATGGGAGTCTCTGGCATTCACAGCCTCTACAGTGGAAGAGCAGCTCTGCCAACATGGGAAAAGGCAAGGAAGGTCTGTAGAGTAGACAGCCACCAGGGCCTGTCAAATGTGTTGGTTCAATTCAGAGCAAAGGTCCTGTGACTACATACCAAGTTGTGCTCTCTAATTTCACTTCATTCAGTCTGCAAGTCAATATTTTTACCTCCTTCTGTCAGATTCCTGTGTTTTAGTTTTATTTTTTAATCCTCACCCAAAGATATTTTTCCTTTGATTTTTAGAGAGAGTAGAAGAGAGAGGGAAAAACAGAGAGAAACATCAATGTGAGAGAAACATATCAATTGGTTGACTCCTGCATGTGCCCTGACCAGGGCCCGGGGCCAGGCAGGAGCCTGCAACCGAGGTATGTGCCCTTGACTGGAATCGAACCTGGGACCCTTTGATCCTCAGGCTGACGCTCTATCCACTGAGCCAAACCGGCTAGGGCTGTTATATTTTTTTTATTAGTTTGCAGCTCAGAGCAAGGAAAGGGTCGTGATTACTTATCAGCCCCAAACATGAACAATTACTGCCAGGAGCATTGTTGACTATAGGAAAATCTATCACTATCACCCCTTTGGCCCTCAGCTTCGTTATCTGAAAAGCTAGGAGATGGGATGAGAGCATCTCCAAAGCCTCCTTCCAGCCCTGACATTCACATGTCTGGAAGCAGTGAGTCAAAGCAGTAGCCCCAGGTATGTTGTGGAAGGAAGAAATTTGACTCACACTGGCCTTGGGAAATCAAAACTAGTACATGCCGAAGTAGTATATGATGAAAGAATGATGAGCTCTGAAACTAGTGTCAGTTTAATAAAAATAAGAACTTGTGAACATGCCCCAGGCATGCTATTGAGGGGAGCCATGTAAAAGGTTTATAAAAGTTTAGGAAGATTGCTGTTCCCTTAAAATTGAGTTTTATAAGGAAGGAGAATGACAAGGCACTAAAAAATAGATTTCTCCTTCATCTCTGGGTTGAAAGAATTGCTAATGTCTATAGGATACATCTCAAACACCTTGACATATCAGATCCTTCCCAGCCAAGCATCAGCCTACATCTACATACTGAATAATAATAATAATAATAATAATAATAATAATAATAACAGGTAATATTTTTAAAGTCTTCCTCTGTGAAGCACTCTACATTTCATTGTCCCTTTTACCCTCACAATAAGAATATTGTTAAAATATGATTATCTTCATTTTACCTGTGGAGAAACCAAAGGTAAGTAATTTGCCCAAGGTCACACATCCAAAGCTGGTGGAGACATAATTTGAATTAGGCAGTCTATATCCAGAGCCCATGCCTTTAGTCAGTATGTTATAGTGTTCTTACAGTGTTTATATATTATTTTATAAATTTTTACTTACATTTCTATTTCTATTTCTAACCCATAAAGGCCATTTTTTCTTATATACCCTAGTATTGTACCTGACAGGTAATAGACACTGAATAAACAGTGAATGAATGAATGAATGAATGAATGAATTCCTGTGCAGATTTTCACTGTTCTTCACACACACTCTATTATATCATTGTAACCTAGCTTATACTGCTCCTTCTGCTCAACAGACACTTCCTTCAGAAATGTGCTCAAATAACATATCTTTGTTGTGTTTTTCCCATCAATCTTCCAAAGAGAAAAATAGGTCACATGGAAAACAAGTCATGTAAAAAGAAACTAGAATCAGAATGGCATAGGTTTTGATTATGAATCAGGGTCAGCTAACAATAGCCCCCAAATCTCAATGACTTAAGACAATGAAATCACTCACAGTCAGCAAAAGCAGAGAGATGGGCTCTGCAAACATTAAGGGACAGAGGATCCATCTTGTGGTGCCACCATCTCCAAGGTATGGCCTATTAAGACAGCCATGGAAGGGTAAGAGAGAGCCTGGAGGACTGTGGAAGTCTGAAGTGGGTACATCACTTCCACCCACATCCACTGGCCATAACTCAGTTGGACAACCCTGACCTAACTGCAAATGAGGCTGAGGAACGAGGTTGTCCTGTATGCCCAAAAAGATGAAATAAATTTGCTAAACTAGTAGTGTTCCACCATAGCTTCTTCACAGGAATATGGAACAATGCCTTCAACATTCTAATTAAAATTATTTTCATCTTGGGAAATTCTATACCCAGGCATCTTTTCAATCAAGCATGAGAGTAGAATAAAGAAATGATCAGCACTAGCCAGTTTGGCTCAGTGGATAGACTGTCAGCCTGTGGACCAAAGGGTCTCAGTTTGATTCAGGTCAAGGGCATATACCTAGCTCCTCCCCAGCCCAGACCCTGGTCTGGGTTTGTGCAGGAGGCAATGAATCTATTGATGTGTTTCTCTCACATCAATATTTCTCTCTGTCTTTCCCTCTCTCTTTCACTCCCTCTAAAAATCAATGGAAAAATATCCTCTGGTGAGGATTTAAAAAGAAAAAAATAAATGTTCAGACATGCATGATAAGCTACCAAATAATGTAAACAAGGAAGTAAACAATGGAAGAAGAAAACACTGAAAGCAGGAATTAGGGATCCAACACGAGAGTGTGGAAGGGAAGCCCAGAAATAACAGCTGTATAAAGGCTCAAACTGGGGCAGGAGGGCACAGGGTAACTGCATTTGAAGGACCTGGAAAGGGGAAGAGAGCTGGCGATGTGTGTGCTCTATTTTACTATCATGCCTGGCTTATACTGCCCCCTCATCTTCCACAGCTCAAAGTCAATACCGAGAGGCTGAAATTTATATATCTAAAAATAGCAGTAGAGGCATATTACTTGGAAATGAAGAAGTAAATTACAAAAGAAACTGCTAAAAAGTATTGAAAATGGTTGTTGCAGGAGAGCTGAATTTGGAGTGAGGTGGGATAGAGCAAGAAAATGCCATTTTTCATGATAGCTCTTTTTGACTATGTACTGCATTTCTTTGCTACAACTTTTACATATGTTTTCAATACAGAGAAGAGAGGGAGAAAGAGGTGTGTATAATTTTTCCTTCATCCTACCCAAAGTTCCCACAAAGGACCTTATGATGACCTAAAATGTCGAGGAGGGACAAATGGGATAGGCAAATGGGCACAAATATGGAACCTTCTTTGAACCCAAAGCAAAGTATTTTCTCTCTCATTCAATTCTTGTTAAAAATTACTGGCCAATGGGCCCATCTTCCCAAATAGTTTTAGGGGAAGGGGGAAGAGGCTGAGAAAACAGATGGGGCCACAAATGACAGTCACCATGTTGGGTCTCTCCTCTATCATGAAAAAAAAGGTAAAATAAGATATTTGAGGCACTTTTCTAAAATAAATATGCTCTGTATCCTCCTTATCTAGTGGCTTCATAAATCTCTCAAAGTAATTTTTTTAGTTTGGCATGACATTTTTGTGAGTTTATGTTGATCGCTCTTAAGTATTGCCTCCTTAAACGCATGTACGCCTATCAATCTTACCTGTCTAATTTCAATAATTCACCTTTTGTTTTGTTTTGCTTTTTATTTAAGCAGCATTTGCTGATCTCTTGGCTCTCTTGTTGTCCTCCATGCTTCCAAGGGTTTACTAGCAATGGTTCTGCTATCAGTTCTGTAAGATCTATTTGAATGTCATTTACTTGGCCCTAAATACTTGACCCCTTTTTTTCATTTGGAGGTTTCAGTTGCCCCTTCAACAACATTTATGCTGCAGTTACTTATTGAGCACCGTTTTAGGTATTGGGTTAGAGATGAAAAACAAATGAATAGTTCTTGCCATTAGGAAAGACTGAAAAATAAATCAATAATGCAACAGTGGGGGGGGGGTGCGGGGGGGGAAAAATAATTTCAACAGTGATAAGGGCTATGGCAGGTATATGTATAGAGGCTCTAAGTTAGGAGAGACAGTTAACCCAACCTGGAGGAGGAAGGGAAGGCTTCCTGGAATGAGTTGTCTTCTGAGCACGTGAAGGACTTGAGACTAAACATGTAGAGAAAGGAAAAGGACACTCATTGTTGGTAGAGAAAGAGCATGAGAACACTCATAAGTGAGAGGGAACTCAGAAGGGTCGGGGAATGAAGGGAAAGTCATTTGGGCATAGGGATGTGTGACAGGAGATGGATTTTATTCAGAAGAGTGATATGACCAGATAGCTCCTTCTACTCAATAACTAAAGTGTGTGTGCAGTAGGGGAGGGAGGGTGAGATTGGAGAAAGGAGACTCCTACCAACATGAGGCCATTGAGGTAATGAGAGGAGAAATCCCAAGAGTGTGGACTAAGACAATGGAAGTGTGGATTAAAGAAAAGATAGAGCAATAAAAATCTATTTTGGAGGTTAATGCAACAGGATGCAGTTATAAAGGATGAAGGAGGGGAAGCATCTCAGATGGCCCAAGTATCTGGCTTTGCAGACTCAGTAGATGGTGCCACTATTGACCAGCAGGAAAACCTGAGGAAATAGGTTTAGAGGCAAGTGAGTTCACTTTGTGTTAACTTTGAAATATCTGCCAGGTATTTGAGTAGAGACATCAACTCACAAGTGGACACGTGGGTCTGCAGTCCAGAGAATGGTCAAGGCAACAAAGAAGACACTTGAGTCATTTGCACACAGGGGTGATGGAACTCTTGGGGATGAACAAGTTATCCCAGGAAAGATATAGAGTAGAGAAGAGGGGCAATAAATCAAATAAAAAGCCTCAGAGCTTAGTACTCAGCTCATCTGCACCAAGTATTTATCGCCTCAGGGTTCCCACAACACCTTGACCTAACAGCCATCATTTTCATGTCCATGTGCTTTTTTCCCCTTCATAAGATACAATTAACTTGAAGATAGGGACAAAATTTTATTTGAATTAGTATCCCCAGGATCAAAAACACAACTAAGAATATTCTACATGTTCAATAAATGTTTATTAAATAATGATTGATACCTCATTTATAGAAAAGGCAAAAAATAGCAAGTCTGATGAGCTTCAAATTCAGGGAAGCACCAGGCTTTAGCATATTACTCAAGATGAATTTTAATCTAAGAACACACCTGTTCTCGCTGCCCCTCATTCTCTATACTCACATAAGAACAGAAGTCTGGTTTCTAGACTCTACCATTTGTTTCCTTTTATCACCATGAAAACAGGAGTATTTTATTTTTTTTAATTGCCTGGGCTCACTTAAACCAAATTTTAAAACCATGGAAACTGTGTCAACTGGCTTCTGTGCTCCAGTTAATCCTTCTCAACACCCCTGACAGGTGGGGAGAGACCAGGCTCCCTCCTGGAGACGACACCTGTGTGACAATTCCAGCACGAGCAAAGGCGAGCCTAGTTATCCTACGTGCGGATTTATAATCAGAACCTCTCCCTGGGGACAGTTTACTGACACTGGAAATTCGTCATGGTTACAAAGTACTTTGATTTCGCAAAAATAAGAGGTCTCTTCTGCTGAAGTGGCAAACAGTGCTTTTGTTTTTTCTAGATTAACTAGGTAAGAACTACAAGTTCAGTGTCAAGGAGCCAAGGTTTTTTCTCCTTTCCTTAAGCCAGCTTCCAGGCTTCTCAGAAGATAGGGACTAGTGTTTATAGTCAGCGAATTAGAGGGTTTGAGGGGAAGCATAGATGGGAGGCGTTTTGTCTTTCAAAGGAGGCCATCAGATGCAGGCTCCTACTCCATTGCCTGGAGAAGTCCTACTCCATGTTCCCAACCATTGCATCTTGCTTGGAAACTAAGCAAATGCAGTTAAGACTTAGTGCTTGGCATATAGTAAGAGCTCAGTCAATGTTCATTAAAAGGCAAAACAAATAAAAACAAAAAGGAACAAAGTCTGAGTTCTGAGCTTTGACTTCAGTTAGTACAATGCATCCAAGAGCTGGGGCCGGGGTCCCAGATAGACCTCAGGACTAATGCTCATCACACCTGAGAAACAACAGCAACTAAATCAGCTTCGGAATCAGGAAAGGTGATCAGCATTAGAGGGAAGTTCTCTCCTCCTTGCCCCACCCCTGAGGCTCCAGACTAGATGCTTATGGTGCCATTTCCTACCTACTGACAGGAAATACATATAATACCCAATACTGACAAAAATGTTGTGCAAATAATGTCCCCAAATTCTGAAGACCTAGTATAGTGTTACAAACCTTTTGGAAAATAATTTGCCCACATGTGTAAAAAGTCATAGAAAGGTTTCTACCCTCCCATGCCTGTGAATTTATCTTAAAGCAAAAATATCTAAAATGAGAATACAGCTCATGCAAACTGCCTTTTTGAAGCATTATTTTTCAGAAATAGCAACAAGAAACATCTTAGTTATGCAAGGATATGAAATTATTAAGTTATGGTCCATCCACACAATGGAAAAGTATTTATTCATTGAAATTATCATTAAGACTGCAGCATGTAGAAAAGCATTTGAAATAAGTTTAAAGGGAAAAAACAGAATGTAAGTTATACATGATAAATGGTATAACTACATCTGTTTAACAATTATGCAAGCATATGGGTAAAAACTGGAAAGTCATATGAAAAATAATTGGTTTTTTAAGGTGAGTAGATTGTGTTAACCATAAAAACTGAATTTGTTTAAATCTCCAAGGAAAGAAAATTCTGACACTATTTAACAATCTCAGGGAGAGTAGAAAAACACCCCAATTCTTTTTACAAAGACACTAATACTAAAACCAGAGAGCACCAGAAAGGAAAGCTATAATCTTATTTCTCATATGAATACTGATGTAAAAGTGATAAATAAAATATTAGCAAATTGAATCCAGCATTATATTAACCAAACAATATACCGTGGCCAAGTTGGGTTTATTCCAGAAATGCAAGGATGATTTGGTAACAGGAAATCTGTTCACATAATTCTCTGTATTAATAGATGAAAGGAGGAAAAACACATGATGTCATCTCAACAGAGGCTGCAAAAGCTTGTGATAAAATAAATACAATGGTTATTTCCTATTTAAATTCAAAAATAGGTACTTTCTCAATGTCATATTATATCCATACATGAGGATGTAGTTTTGTTACAACTATAACAATGCAGCAATAGTTAATTGATCTGATGAGTTCCTTGGAGACTAACTGGGTATAATAACCATCCAAAGGTTCAAAGGCAGCCCAGCCAGTGTGGCTAAGTGGTTGAGCATTGACCTAAAAACCAGGAGGTCACGGTTCAATTACTGGTCAGGGCGCATGCGCAGGTTGCAGGCTCGATCCCGTTGCAGGAGGCAGCCAATCGATGATTCTCTCTCATCTTGATGTTTCTATCTCTCTTTCCCTCTCCTTTCCTCTCTGAAATCAATAAAAATATTTTTTTTAAAAAAAAGGTTGAAAGGCAGACCTGCTATCAGAGAGCACCCTGGTTCTTGTGGATTGTATCTTCAGGTCCAAGTTACCTAACCTCTGCATTCACTGAACAATCCCATTATCTAATTTCTCTCCAGGAGGCCATAAGCGGGTTTCTATCCCATGACTGGATACTGGAAAAGTTTCCTACCTGGTAACGAAACATTCTCCAGCCATTCCCAACATTAAAGAATTAATCTTCTTCCAGTTCATGTTCATAAGCTGTCCATCAGATGGCACGGGTGGTAATGAAATCCATATCATTAAAATGTAAAACTTTTTCAACGCATCTGTAAAAAGAAACTACAAAGACAACAGAGACGTGTTTGTTTTCTTCAGAATGACATAGTAACTCTGTGCTGTTTAGTCAGCTTTCCAACTAACCCAGGATTTCTAGTATTCAGAACCATGACATTTGATCAAAGGAAAATACTAGAAGGACTACATGTGGCTTATTTCTCCATGCCCTTTCCCTGGTAGTTAAGCCAAACACAAATTTCATTATCTGGTTTCTAGTCACAGTCATGAGCCATTCTGTTCCGAAATCTCAGACAGCACAGCCAAGGATTTCTGAGAGGGGTTGTAGGTAAATCTGAAAAAAGAAAAACAGACAATAGTAGTAATAGCAACGGTTTTGAGGGACAGTTTGTCAAGTGGAGGGGAAAAAGGAAAAGGTTGTAAGGATTTTTCAATGAACCAAAAGAATTCTGTAATCTCTCCTCTTAGGAACTTGTCACTCAGGTTCACTAAGGTTCTGAGACAGCCTTAGGACAACGTGGTGTCACAGCAGTTTTCCAGCTCTCCGCAAAGAACATCTTGTAGCAGGCTGCATCACTTTTTCTGTTTAGGGAAGCAACAGCAATCATTACTTAGGGGTTACCACTTGGATCTGTTCTCTTTATGGGGCATGAAGAAAGATATCTAAAATATTCTTTACATGATATTTTTATTTGATGGTGAGGGGCAATGCTGTAGGACTATACATACCACCCAGGGATGTGCTCACAACGCCACCAGAGAGGAATATAACCCAGATTAAGTCAACGTACTTATTCATATTTATAGTCTACTGAAAAGTATAAAGAACATTGAGAGACAGGTGGACTCATGCCATGCATTCTACATATATCTTTTTATATATATTTACATACATACATGCATATATACATACAGCAACAACCCCATTAAATTGATGTTAACCCTATTTTATAGGAAAAAAGAATAATTAACTACCAAGAGTAATACTTAAAATTTAAATATCTCAATCATTGTGTATCTTATATACAAATAGTTTGTGCTTCCCTTCTACTGAGAACTTTGAAATTAAAGACTTTATCATGTGAATAATATTGGATGTGTACATGAGTAAACATATTGGTCTCAGGGTCCCTTTATTCTCTTAAAAAGTATTGAGTATTCTCAAGAGCTTTTGTTTATGTAGGTTCGGCCCATAGGTATTTAACATAGTAAAAAATAAAACTGAGAATTGTAAAAATATATCTACCTATTAATTAATTTTAAAATAACAATAATAAGCCCATTGCATGTTAACATAAATAACACATTTTTGGGAAAAATAATTATGTTTCCCAAAAGAAAGACTAAGAGAAACTGTTCTGTTTTACACATTTGTAAATTATAGAAACATCTGAATTCTCATAGATATCTTTGTATTCAGTCTGCTGTAGCATCTAATATTGGTGATGCATATAAAGAAAATCTAGCCTCACCCAGCCAGAGTGGCTCAGTGGTTGAGGGTTAACCCATGAACCAAGAGGTTACAGGTTCAATTCCTGGTCAGGCCACATACCTGGGTTGTGGACTTGATCCCTGGTAGGGGATGTGCAGGAGGCAGCTATATCTATATCCCTCTCCCTTCCTGTGGTCATTTTCCACACAAATTATATACATGCAAACATATCTTATCCCAGCAAGTGTTCATTTTCTACCCAGACAGCACAGACTGGTCTCACAGGAGAGGCATACACCCTTCTGGTCTTCCTTCAGCCAAATCCCTGGTGTTGTGGGCTCAAGGAGGCCTCCAGCCTCTATCTTGGCTTTTTTATTTCCAAAGACCTTGCAATAGCCATTCTGGACCCATGACACCAGTTCCAAATAATCTGCTAGTCCCCACTTCTCTCTCTTGGAGGGAACTCAGATTATCCAAACAAACACTACAGATAGTAACATCTCACATCCCTGCATACACCCTATGCCTTAGTTTCCTAGGGCTGCCAAAATGAATTACCACAACCCATTAATGTATTCCTTCACAGTTCTGTTGGCCAGAAGTCCAAAATCAAGGTGTCGGTAGGATTTGTTCCTTCTGGAGGCTCTGAGGGAGAATCCACTCCGTGCCCCTCCCCTGGCTGCCAGCATCCTCCATGTTCCTTGGTGTGGAGCTGCTAACTCCAGTCTCTGCCTCTGTCTTCACATCACCTTCTCTGTATGTCTGCATCTTTGTGTGAGTCTCTATCTCCACCTTTCTCTTCTAAGAGCACCAGACATTTTGTTTTAGAGCCCACCCTTAATACAGGATGATTATATCCTTAATTACATCTGCAAGGAACCACTCCAAATCAGGTCACGTCCACAGGTTCCAGTGAACATATCTTCTGGGGCCATCACGGTACTCACTACAGCCCAGGAAAAGAGAAGAGGGAAGAGCCCAGCTGCTCCTGAGAGGAGGTGGGCAGGGTGAAGGAGCAGTACACTCGCCTCTGCTAAGCATGCTTGTTCTTCCCTCCAGACAAGTTACACTCCATACTTGATAATCAAAAATAATGTGACCTTGAACTGAACAGGAGCCCACTCCAAAAGAGCTAATAAAACAAGAATTACTTGAGTTGCATGGTGTGTGTTTTTTTAAAGAATTGGCATTTTCTACTTAGAAGAGCACTCCAAGACAACCAGTTTCTCACATCAACTGAAATTATTGTTATCCACACAACCCTGTGGATTGTGTGGAAACAGGGCCTGGCTGGGGTGGCTAAGTGGTTGAGTGTTGACCTATGAACCAAGAGGTAAAGGCTCCTAGGGGTAATTACAAGGCAGGGCCACCCATGATTAAGGCTGTTTTCCTAAGAGACAAGTAAAAGTGAGTCTTTCAAAAAAGAAACAGGGCCTGGCTGGGGTGGCTAAGTGGTTGAGTGTTGACCTATGAACCAAGAGGTCACGGTTCGATTCCCCGTCAGGGCACATGCCCAGGTTGTGGGCTCGATCCCCAGTGTGGGGCATGTATGAGGCAGCCAATTAATGATTCTCTCTGATCATTGATGTTTCTGTCTCTCTCTCTCTCTCTCTCTCTCTCTCTCTCTCTTCTCTCCCTTCCTCTCCCTGAAATCAGTGAAAGAAGAAAGAAAAGAAAGGAAAAGAAAAGAAAAGAGAGGAAGGAAGGAAGGAAGGAAGAAAGAAAGAAAGAAAGAAAGAAAGAAAGGAGGAAGGAGGGAAGGAAGGAAGGAAGGAAGGAAGGAAGGAAGGAAGGAAGGAAGGAAGGAAGAAAGAAAGAAAGAAAGAAAGAAAGAAAGAAAGAAAGAAAGAAAGAAAGAAAGAAAGAAAGAAAGAAAGAAAGAAAGAAAGAGAATATATTTACATGACAGTGGAGAATAAGATCCTAGCTAGAACGGAAAAACATAGTGACCTAGATGAAATGAAAACAGCTGTAAGAATGGATGTTGCACATGCAGCAGCATTTTCCCATGCAGAAGAATGGCTCACTTGGTCAACTGAGATGTAAGGACACTAAGATATAAGGACATGCCTCTGGCATTCCTGAGATCGTGCAGAATAAAGCTCCTGTCATACATACCAAGTTAGACAGGCATGATCCTTAGGGCACTCAAATGTCTCCAGATTTGTCATTCTGATATTTGCTACAGAGAAACATTCCAGATTAGCAGGGACCAAGCATGAATGCCAAGCAGCACTCATGAGCTGTGGGAGGCCCCCAGGGTGATGGCAAGACTCACCTTCAGGGTATATCCCCAGAAGTGGACACAGGTCAAGGAATACCACTGCCAACTTGGCTTGTTAGAACAGAGCACAGCTCCTAGGAGGGCTTTCTAGCCTGCAGCTTTTTTTATCATGTGTCAGAACGCTTGGGTACCCTGGCCACCACCCCAGAGGACAGCTGTCAGAGGAACTGCGCATCCTGCTCAAAGGCCAGATTGCTAGAGGAAACATGTGGGCAGTGGCCCAACAGCCTGCTCTCAGATGGGTTGGAGATCACAAAGCACAACTCACCAGCAAATGATCATCCTCAATACCCCTTGCAGGCACTCTCACCCAGTGTGTCCTCCTCGGTGTCATATTTCCCAGAAACCTCAAGCCCAGAATCTACACCCAGTGGCTTGGCTTCAAGGAAATTTGCCCTACTCACTCAGCAGAGAGACTGAACCCCACAGGCACAGCACGTGCAGAGGCCCTGAGGCATGGCCAAGGACCAGGATGGCAGCCAGTAGAGTGAGGATCGATGAGTAAAGGAGGGGAGTAGATCATGGTTTGGAGTCTAGTTTTCATTCCTAGTGTCTCAAATTGTCATGAAAGGTTTTAGGAAGGGGAGTGACACGATCTTATAGTCAGAGAAGTCCATTCCTTTCATTTAGGTTTTTTGTTGTGTTTGTTTGTTTGTTTGTTTTTGCTTCTCTGCATCAGTGATGAGTCATGGGATGGAAACAAAACCTGAGTTTCCTGGGGAAAAAAATCACAGCAGCATCTGTATTTATTCCCTTACTTGCTCATAGTCCTATTTCTTTTACAGCCCGGAACCTCAAGACTCTTACTGCCTTCCCAGGTTTTACTGGGTGCAACCATGAAGTTGGCAGAACGTCACTGTGAGCATTCTCACAGGGGCCATGCCTCAGGCAATCCTGATGGGTCCTTCAAGGAGCTGAGACAAGCCGGGGAGATGCCATCAGGTGCGCACAGGAGCACCAAGCCACTTGTCACTCGGTGGCGACAGAGCAGAATACTGTCTCTCCCAGCCTGTCTTCTACTTCTTACTTTGGTTTCTTGTTTTTATCTTTAAAAAGCAATCAGTAAAAACTCAGTGCGCTGTTCGTATATGACGTGTGCACTCTCCTGTAAGGATATTTACTTCAATAAACAGTAAAAAGAAAAGGCTACATGCAATTTCATAATGAAAATAAAGCTCCAAGATTGATGTGCTTTGAGCTTTGAAAAGCATTCTCCCAGCACTTCCCTTCTCTCTCCCACTGCTGTAAGTGAGCTACAATGTCATGCAGTGTTTTATGTTCAGTGGTTTCTCTCTAATTTCTCATCAAATTACATTAGAGAGGATAGGACTCCACCCCACCAAGGTCGGCTTTGGGCCTCAGAAGCTCCTCCCCCTTCCTGACTGCCTCCTCTCAGGCCTGTCCAAGTGGCCCCTTCCTGGCTCCCTGGACCTCCCGTAGCCAGCAATGGGCTTTCTAAAGGAACAGTGCTATTTGGATTCTAACAAAGAACTGGCCTGCCTTTGAGGTCCTACGAGCTCGATTTGTTCTGTCAGAACCACTGGCACTTCAGATGGCTCATTCTGTGAATTTGCTATTGTCTGCTGAAGCGCAACGGGAACAGTGATAATATCCTTTTTGTGTCAGTGAAATCGCCTGTGAACACCTAACTAATTAACGCCACCTGATGTTCACATTTCCTCATTCAAGCAAACTGGAAGCTACCTGTGCCAGCTTTCTTCTCATCTGGGACACAGCAAACAGTGGCACAGGTCAAGTTCTGACCCCTTGCATTCTCAAAAGCTCAAGAAAATAGTTATGTATTGGGGGGGGGGCGGGGGGGCGCGGGGAGGAGCGAGGCAGGTATCAGCTTGACATGTTACTTCCTAATGCTTGACCTGAGTCTGCTTCATCCTTATCTGTTGCAATCACTCTGGACTCAAAGAACGCCCCTTTTATACCAACAGGCCTGTCTCAATCTGCTGCTGAGGTCGCCTAAGGTCTGCTGCACTGGAAGAAAGAATGCACACCTCATTTTATCTATTTCTCAGGCATGGAGACTGGTAAATCGGAGTTATGCTTTCTTTGCATGATCACTCTCTTCTCTTCCCTTTTGACTACTTTTAGCTAATTTCAACTCCTTAAGCTTTTAGTAGCTGCTTCCACATTCCCAATTGCTTATACTGCTATTCCTTGACTTAGCAACTCCACAGACATTATCTATTAAAGATGAAGCTCATTTTGTGTGACCTATGCCTCTCTTTCCTGCCCTCCCAATGTAGTTATATCACCATTTTAAATTAAATCAATGATCAGACATTGTGTTAATATGACTATGTTAATATTCTCTGCAGCCTAGTCATACACAGTGATATCATGTACCCGCTGAGATCATGCACTGAGGAGCATCATCTCTGAGGCATTCTTCCAAATAATGCACAACTTCGATCTAATCACCAGAAAACCCAAACTGAGGGACATTCTAAAAAGTAACTGCTCAAAAGTGTCAGTCATGAAAGATAAGGAAACACCAAGGAACTATCACAGATTGGAAGAGACTAAGGAGACATAACAAAATGTGATGTGAAATCCTGGATTGCAAAAGGGACATTAACGGGGCTTCAGGCTGAGAGCCAGCACTATGTGAAGCAGGAGAACGCAAATAGAGAAACTACCTTTCTGGTCTGGAGAACCAGAGGGCATAGATCAGGACAATCTCAGCCACCAGAAAGGGAGGTGGGTGTCCCAGAAAGGAGAGTGCCAGAGAGGAGGAACCAAAATTTTGTGTATAACTCAGCCCAAATCTACAGCCATACCTGACCCTCACATGCATGGAACAAACTCCAGGGACTGATCAAAGAATTTGAGACTTGAGCTACTGCACAAGAGAAGGAGCTTGTAATATGAGCCCCTCCAAGTTAGTTTTTGCTAGAACAAAATAATTAATATGCTTTAGAGGAATAGTACACAATCCAGAGTTGCCATAATATTCAAAGTATCCAGGACAAAAATCCAAATTTACTCAACATATGAAAAAACAGGGAAAATGTAACAAATTCTCAAGAAAATCACTATTTAAAAGGGCAGATTTTTCGATAACCTCAATGTTGCAAATAGTTTCATGACAACTATTGTAATTATGATTAGTGATATTAAGAAAAACATATGATGAATAAAAATATAGAAAATCTCAACAAAGGAGGAGAAACTACTCTTAGGTATCTCATATAAGTGGAATTATACAGTATTTGTCTTTTTGTGACTGGCTTATTTGACTTAGCATAATGTCCTCCAGGTTCATCCATGGCATAGCATATTTCAGAATTTCTTTCTTTTTTGAGGTTGAATAATATTCAATTGTGTCTATATGTTTATCTGTTCATTCAATGCGTACATGGGACACTCCATGTTTTAGCCATTGCTCATAATGATGCTACGAACATGGATGTACAAATCTCTTTGGGATCCTGCTTTCACTTCTTTTGGGTATATAACCAGAACTGGAATTGCTGGATCATATGGTAATTCTATTTTTATTCTATTTTTATTTTTTGAGGAACTGCCATATCGTTTTCCACAATGGTTTCACCATTTTACATTCCTATTAACAGCACACTACATAATCACCAGCACTTGGTGTGTGTGTGTGTGTGTGTGTGTGTGTGTGTGTGTGTGTGTGTGTGTGTTTTAAGTTAAAGTGGGATGGGATTGGGATAAAGGATTTGAAAAGCATGATGCAGAAGTTTGGGGGGACTCCCTAGAATGGATAGAATTATGAGTGGAAATGCAAGAGTGAGTGAAATAAGGCTCTCTCTTGCAAGAAGGGAGTAAATTTCAGTCTTCTAAGTTGTGGGGACTAAAATTTGATGTTTGTACTCAGAAGCAGCTATCCTACTGTATAGTGATTACTCTTCAGAGCAAACTGGAGTCAGAATCGTGGTTCAATGTTTGGTAGAACCTCAGTTGTCTTAGAGATGAGCACTTCTACCCCAGGATTGTTGTGAAAACTTAATGGCTAAAAGAAACTTACACATACAAGATAAGTCTTAGTTATTATAATTATTCATTTATATTTAAGCCACCTCTGTAAATAACAGCTAATAAAATATGCATTTATCACAGGTAACGATATTAACTGCAGGTTACCATGTGCCAGGCTTTGTGTTAATTGCTTTATATATATTATCTAATGTAATGTAACACTATACACTACCATTGTACCTGCATTTTACAAATGAAACTGAGGCTTAGATCAAGAACCTTTCGCAAAGTCACACAGCTGAGAAATAGCAGAACCCAAGTGATCCCATGGGCCTGTGCTTTCCAAGTCCTTGGCCTGCACCTTGGGAGCCTGGCCCAGAGACATCTACCTGAAGAGCTTTAGCGAGGGTGAAGCGGGCCGTGCTGATGTCCATCCTGGTTCTAGGCCTCATATCATGTAGCATCCACCAAGATTGACTCCAAATTGTATGATCAATTCAGACTATGATTTTAAAAGAATTGAACTAAATTAAATGATTAAAAAGACAGAAAATCTGAGCATTGGAGAATGGACAAGAATATGAAAAGAGCCAGTCAATGAACACTGGTCTGATCAATCAATGAATACATGTCTTGTAGTGGACTTTTAGGTTGGAGAGCTATCAAGCTTGTTTTCTAAACTCTGCCTTTCAAAAATATTCTTGAAAATGAACATATATCATTAACAAATCAGATTTTAATTCCACTTGCTTTCCCATAATTTAGTCTGTTTAAGAAAAATCTAATGTGAACTTGATCTACTAGAAATCCCCTGGACACAGTATTACACAAAAATCTCAGAAATAGGAATTGAACTGTATATTTACTTTGCCTCCATTATCATAAATATTTATTTACAGGCAGGAGGTAATTTTAAGAGTAGATATCTGTTGAAATAAACTCAGATTTCCTTGAACCCTAAAATTCTTTGTTAAAGTTTCTTCATCCTGTAATTTACCAAGAGGGTGATCTTCAGATGTTACAAATGGTTATGCTTTGAAATACAAAATGGCTGAGTTTACAAGAATTTTTCTCTCCCCAGTTCAGAGTTTAACATGAAACATTAACTAGTTAACTCTACACAGTTATAGTCTAACGTGATTTAATTAGCCACCTACATCAGATGCTTTACAAAGTATCCTGTAGTTGATTAAAGATGACACTCCTCTCATCACATCACAGTGAGATATGTCCCTCCACTTGAATCTGAGCAGACCCTGTGACTACTTGACCAAAAAGATATGACAGAAGTAATGCCATGACAGTTTCTGGGCCCACGCCTCGAAGAATGAGCAGTTTCCACTTCCTGTCTCTCAGAACAATCTTATTATATTATCCTATATAATAAAAGCCTAATATGCAAATCGGCTGAACAGCAGAACGACTGGTCGGCGGCAGGTGGGGCCGGCGAACACGTGGCACCAGACCAGCCAAGGCAGGCACCAGCGGGCAGAGGGAGGGGACAGTGATCAGGGGGCAGTGGGGCACCATCCCCCAATCTCCCTGCTGGTCACCTCCCACAGAGGGAGGCCAGACTACGGCTTGGGCCCACTCCCCATGGGGAGTGGGCCTAAGCCATTAGTCGGACATCCCCCGAAGGCTCCTGGACTGAGAGAAGGCACAGGCCAGGCTGAGAGGCCCCAAGTGCATGAATTTCCATGCACCAGGCCTCTAGTGTGTGTGTGTGTGTGTGTGTGTGTGTGTGTGTGTGTGTGTATGTGTGTGTGTGTATTATTGATTTCAGAGAGAAGGGATAGAAACATCAATGATGAGAATCATTGATTGGCTGCCGCCTGCACGCCACACCCACACACAAGGGGGGATTGAGCCTGCAACCCGGCATGTGCCCTGACCGGTAATGGAACCATGACCTCCTGGTTCATAGGCCGATGCTCAACCACTGAACCACAGCAACTGGGCTCTTAGAGCAATTTTTCTTAGAAACCAGTGCACATGCTGTGAAGGACCCCCATTAGTATGTCATGAACTAAGGCGTGTGGCTGAACCCGAAGCCAGCAGCCAGAGTGAGCCGTGTTGGAAGTGAATTCTCCAACTCCACTAAACCCAAGTTGACGCTCGAGGAGCAGAGACTAGATGATCTTACCATGTCCTGCCCAAACTGTACACTGGTAAACAATAACTTGGGTTATGCCACTAAGTTTTGCAGTAGTTTGTTATACAGCAAGGCACTGGACTGCTCCGGATTTTCTCTAGATGAAAGTGTGAACCAACCAACCCCACTGTTTCACAGGCAAGTTGATCAAAGCTATTATTTATGTGGTTCACGAGGCCAGAGGTCAGAAACAAACACACAGCCAGGCGCCTGGGAATTCTTCACGCTTCTTTATTAGGAGGCACCCACAGTACAGAACCTCTCACACGGCCGCCAAAGGGGAAGTTACATTCTCTTTGGGAACACCTTCATTTTTGCTTCTGTTACCACTTTGAAGAAAGGAAATCATTTTCAAAGACATTTAAGTTCCAAGTGTTTCAGACTCCACTTGCCTTTTGTTGTGTTCGAAAAGTAGCACATTTGAGCCCGAGCTGGAAGATTGTTTTGTGGATTTTAACTTTGATGTGGACAAGAAGTCTTGGCCGTCTGGTTGAACCAGTTCATAATTTTCATATGCAACTTTTCATCTCAAAAATGTTTCATTTTTACCTCTATCCACAAACAGATGCTGTTTAAACACACACACACACACACACACACACACACACACATTTAAAATCGATCATGAACCACAGCATTTCTAACAGGAAAAATAAACTTTTGCTGCCCTCTCCTGCTAAAACAATGAAATACTAAAATACCAAAAGATTTACGGAGCTAAAGCGAAATCCTCAAACCCAAAGCAATGGACATGTCATTCTCATATCCCTCAATCAAAAACCAGACAACAACCAGAAAATGTATTGGTAATATTTATATTTGAAAGTTCCTCACTGATACATGAGGTTTGGATTACAACTTATTTACAATAAGTGATTTCTTTAAAAAAAAAAAAAAGGAGAAGGGAAGGAAGAAAAAGGAGAGAGATAAGGAGGGGAAGGGAGGAAGGAAGAGGAGGGAAGAAAAGGAAACCTATATTCATAGACATCGTAATATGGGATGGTTATTTCCAAGAGATACTACTGCTGCTGTCGTGCACAAGCAGCAGCACAAGTGAACATTCCACTGGTTCAAAACTTGCTCAACTTTCTCTCAAGATGCACAATCCTTTTTGATTTTCAAAATTAAATACTGAGAAATATAAAATGCATTGCCAATATACCTACTACAAAAATCCTTTGTGGCTCATTTCTTAACTCCACTCAGAGAAAGCAGCTGAGCCAGAATATAAAAATAAAAATATTGATGTGCAAATTAAACATCACCGATCATGTCCGGTGCCACCTTTTTGCTGTAGGTGACTGTCACTTTGTAATAACATTGGTAATAGCATCAAAAGAGAGAATCTTTTCATTTCCTGGGCCAGGTCAGTGCATCTGATTAAAGTGTGTGTGTGTGGGGGGGGGGGGGGGGAACATAACTCTGAACACTTAAGAATGCCAATAACATCCATACATTTTCCCTTTCCCACCCTCCCCATCCCCACAAAAAAATAAAAAAGCTTTTAAAGCTCTAAATATACTTTTTTCCCCATAGTGTGATTGAGCCTAAGGCTATACGTTTAAGTATAGCAGGTGCAATTACAAGCAGTTCCTGGCTCTGCACCCTGGACTGTCCCACGCATAGGAGGAGGTACAAAATAATTTAAACCCTTCCCTTTAGGCAAGCGAGCCCAAGATGAAGGAGCATAACCCTGCTTGTGAGTATCCAGCGGCATCAAGGGTATTATTTATTTCTCACTTTTTTATTTTTTATTTTATTTTATAAAAAAAACAGTCAGATGTTAGGGAGAGCAAAATAGAATAAAATTTAAGAGGACAAAAACTCAACACGGAAGGAAAACAACGGGGCCACTTGCACAATGAGAAAAGGAATGCATGCTCGATTCAAAGGATGAGAGGGGTCAGTTCACTCACATGGGTTTTCTAGGCCCACAGCCTAAGGCCTCAGCATCACTCTAAACCACAGGGTTTTTGTTTGTTTGTTCTTCCAAAGACACTCTTAATCCTACCCCTGAAACCAATATGGTAGGGATAAGTTTGGAGTGATCATCACTCACTAACTACAATATTTGCTATTTTAAAAATAGATTTATATATAGTTCTGGAAATTATGAAGCAAACAAAATATAACACAAAGATGCATTTGTCACAATGAGCTCAAGTCGCAGCAACAGGAGAAATGCGGGAAAGGACAGAGAGGGCTGCTGCAAATGCAGCAAGTATGTCCTTAAATACGTCACATGGTGCAACAGTCAGACAACCTAGTTACTCTGTGTCACCGGACACAACATGACAAGTGTCACATTGTCACTTTCAATTAAAAAGAAAAGACAGTGTTTCTTCTCAGAAGTTGCCCTATGAATTTTAGACATGTATCTATAATTGCTTCTTTGAGTATGTCTAAAATCTGGCTTTATTCTCCTCAGTTTGGAATAACAACACATAAATTGACATCAAGGATATCTGTGTAGTTCTCACCTTAACTCTGAAGACAGGGTAAGGTGCAAAATAGGAGCCTAGTCTTTCTCATTTCAAATGACTGCATTTCATTCTAATGGGCAGAGATATTTCATAAACCTGGGATTTTAATGTCCCTTATCTAAAAAAGATGAATTAATGGCAAACAAACGTTTAGACTGTCAAAACTAAATGTAATGCAGAGTCAAAACTAACAAGCTAAAATCGGAGAGGATTTGTTATAAATTTATTTTTTATCTTTAGTTGTTGAACTTGCACCTTTGCTCCAGCACTTTGAAAGGAAGTTGTTTCATCTTTGGCAGTCTCTGCCAAATGTACATCGAATCCCCATGAATGTTCTTTTTTAAAAAGAAAAACCTATGAATTCCATTAAACCATGTTATGTTTGGTGTTGCATATGACTATTTTACTGCTGGTTCTTTATCAGAATTCTCAATGCCAAGTTTTGTTTGTTTTACAAAGTTGTTGAGATGACAGTATTCATAATTAGCTGACTTTTACACACACACTTTGACCTGATAATCCTGAAACACCTAATAGGGGAGAAAGGTCAGCCGCCTTTTTTTTCTCTTTTTCTTGGAAACAATATAACTGCATATTCTACTTTATATTTAAATGGAAGGAAGAAAGTATACAAGCCCATATTGATATTATATTTCTACTAAGAGCAACAACAGTTCATATGTTCATGTTTGCTGCTATGACAATTCAACACATGAACAGAATCAGCTCTATGCCATGAAGACTGCTGAAGTGATGGTTTAGGATTATCAACTCACTGCTGCTATGTCCATAACAAGCAAATGCATCCTGGAAATAAGCCCCAAACACATATCTTTCAGTACATAATAACGCAACCACAATAGGTTAAGTACATACTGTACACAGTTTTATCAGTATTTTTATCTCCCCAAGATGTTAAGAGTCCTCTTTTAAATACAAAGCAGAGAGCCAATAAAATATAGCTATAATACAGCCCTAGATTTTGTTTTGTTTGTTTTTGTTTTTTCTTAAACAATTTGGTCACAATGCACCTTTGATATAAAAGCATTTTTAAACTTTATTATTAATACTCAGGACATTAGGAATTTCCAGATTTTTTTCAGTAGCATTTGTAGAACCACTTTTGGTAACAAATACAGTAGTTAGGAATACGCATCCAATTCAGAATGCATAATAATGTTTATCCTGAATCCTTTCTGGCTAAAAACAGGGCTGGCGCTGTGATGAGATATAGGAGAATCTACAAAAAACACGGTAACATGTTTGTTTTTCCCCAGAGGCTACATCCTCTTTTGCTGGAATACTTTATAAATACATATTAAAAAGTAAGGCAACAACTCCAAACAGTCCAAGCTGTTTGCTCAACTCTATTCCCAATTAGATCCGCAATCCTGGCGATCAATTTCATGGTTGTACTGTTTAGTGTCTGTCTTTCTGATTTCAAAATGGTCCAAAGGATGTTTTCTGACATGTCTAAAACATCTCTGGTATGTATGTTCAATGATGTACGCAATTAATACTGCTCAGGTACTGAAGCCTATGATGTCCCAGTGCCTGTTTTCAAAGGATTCAAGACATTGATTTGGATTCACCTTAAACTCCTACACGAATCCAAAATTCCCTTCCCTACTATGTTTATCACCTCTTCTCTTTTACTCCAAATTTTAAACCTAAAGGAGTACCAGGACTACCTGGCTACTGGAAAGATGTTCACTCCAGTAAGCAAAACTCTCATCTGGGACCTTTATAACTCACGGCCCCATTCCATGTGGACATTCAACTCAAGAAGATGTGCAAAAGGAAAAGATGTCAAATTACAGTCAAGTTATCCAGAAGAGGGTGTTATACAAACCTATATGGAAATGACAGTCTTTTTTTTTTCTTCCTTTCCTATAAATACATTTAACAGCTTAGCAGAAAGACAAGCTAAATTTAAGATTGTTCACATTTGAGAATTGTTTCATACTCTCTGCTAATGATAAATAAGGAATTCCCGACAATGGAATTTTAACAGCAATTTCATTAATAGGTCTCTGAAAACTGCTTTTTTTTTTTTTAAGGGTTAAGAACAATGATTATGTTTGCAAAGTTCTGAGAAGTCCATCTACTGTCCAAACTTTGGATTGAAGTCCTTATTTTTTTTTTCCTTTACTTAGAGACAGGTATATACAGTGCTGTTGTAATAATGAAACAAATGTGAAATCTACTGTAAAGTTGCACAATACAGAAAACTGTTGCTCCATCTTCTACTACATAAATGTGTGACTCCACAGGTTAGTAATGTTGCTGCCATTGTTTTTGTTAAGTTGGAATTATCCCATCACGTCTAAGACCTCTCTTCAACTCCAGATCCTCCAGTTTTTTCCACAATTCCTCACGCTCCTTTTCTTTCTTTTTCTCACTGGGGAAGAAACAAAATAAAAAGTAAATACCTGGGGAGGTTTAAAGAAGTTATTCATCAATAACTGTCCCTTGAACATTCTTTTTCCCATGTATGTTTTAAAAGGTCTTTGAAAAGCTTGGCATTAAGCTTATGGGTATTTCTTCTTTTTGGTTTTTCTCTCTCTTGCTCTTTTATCTGACACTTATTTAGACACAAAGTAGTATTAATGAACAGAATAGAAGATGACAACTTTTTATTGTTGTTAATCCTCACCCAAGAATATTTTTTCCATTGATTTTTAGAGAGTGGAAGGGAGGGGGAGAGACAAAGAGAAACATCGATGTGAGAGAGACACATCAATTGGTTGCCTCCTACATGTGCCCCAACCAGCATAGAACCTGCAACCCTTCAGTCCTCGGGCCAATGCTCTAACCACTGAGATAACCAGCTAGGGTTGATTTTACATTAATATTCCTTTATACTTAATACAGAATATTAACTTCAAAATTACTGAGAAACAAAAATGAGGATCATTTATATGTATCTGTTATCCTAAAACCAAGGGCACATTAGTGACTTTCACTTGGGATCTACTTAAAATCTAATTTTCTCTTTGTCTCCAAACAGTTTCTCAAAAGAGATGCTAGAAATGACACTGATACAGAGAATGCAGTAGGTCAAGAAAATATACTTCCACTTTATGAATATCTGTTTTTCCTACACTATGTCTATTTAAACTCTTTAGCAGTATCTTGTAAGTGTTAATAAATCACAAAATCTAAATTAACATATTTAATACTTACAAATACAACCAAATTATATATTATTTCTTCTGTGATTGCAGTTTTAATGATCTGGACAGAATTGTGTTGATATTACTATATATTAAAACTTTAATGTTCCAAGGCTTTAAATTTAGTTCATTATCAATTTAACTAGTGACTTCCATATTTGGGGGAAAATTGGTAAAATTTACTAAAACTCTGGATATCTAAAATAGGGTTAACAAATTTTATTTTGCCAAGGACATGTTTAGATTACCATATTTTTATAAAAGAAATAGTGCTGATTTTAACATCAACCAAGTCAGCAGTACCTAATCCAGGAATATATGAATATAATGTAAATTAATAAATTCACATATATTAAAAGAATTCATTTCTGTCCCTAGCTTTCCCATGTTGTGATGAGCCAGTAAACAGCACACCCAAATGACATCTGTGTATCCATAAATTCAGATAATTCCTGAAAAAGGGCCATGTGTTATTACTTTACCTAGCAAGAATTTAATGTCAGTTACAGTACAATATTTACTCAGGGAAATCCACATAGGTTAAGTGAAATTTGTATATAATTCTAATGCCTCATATTTTTATATCATCCCCAATTTTTTAAAGTTATGTTGATAACTATAGCAATAGAAATTAATCTTCATTGCCCACACACACAAAAAAAAAACACTCTAGAAATACTTGAGTAATTTTATATTCTCATCCCACTAGTCTTAAGGAAACATTTCATTATGTAATATGGTCATTAATATTATCATTTCATAATTAATATTTTGTTATTTTAAGCTTTTGTTTACTATAATTAATTTCAGCTATCTCAAATATAATCTGCACAATATAAATTTCAGTGGGCATAATTTTCAAACAATTACCTGTAGGGTAATTTCAGTGGGCATAATTTTCAAACAATTACCTGTAGGGTAATTTTGACCCTGAAAATTTATATTTATATGACAAGATTAGATAATCCTTCAATCATTATGAATTCCAGATTCTTAACTGTAAAAGCAAGCTGTTTGGTAAATTATCTCTTTTGGTTTCTCAGTATAGTTTAAGAATAATATTAAGTCTAAATAAATGTTATCAGGGAATACTGATTTGAGTACATTTAAATCAATTCTGTAGATCCTGCTGGTTTCAAAGAATATGACCTTTAATTTGGAGGAAGAGGGAGAAGAAATTGGTAGGCAAGGCCTTAGGATCTTTATTCAACTAAAAAACAGTTTAAATATACGTAAGGTTCATACTGCCCTAATTCAGTTTAAATTAAGAACCGACATCATAAAAATACTCATCATCTTATTCCTGAAGAGTTTCTTTGATCAAAGCTTTATGGCATTCAGTACCATCTGTCCTGTGGGGCTTTTCTTCCAGGGGAACTTTGTGCTGATCTATCATAAACCTTTTGTTCAGACAACTTTATCTTCAAAAGTTCTAAATACTTCTGATATAGTCAGTGTCACCCCCATTCTTTCCCACTTTTCTCTCTACCTGTAGGAGTGAGTTTAAAAACTTAACCATGTTGCCAAGCTAGGATACTGTCAAATTCTCTCCCAATTTCAATTTTACATAGCACTAATGTTGGCATGTGTATCTAACAGTGTTAAATACTTATTCCATACACGATTTCAGACTTGCAATCCTTAAAATTTTATCTGAACTGAAACAATTACTAGTGTCTTGCCATCCAGAAATGAAATCCTTCATTCAGTTCTCTGAAAGTACCAAATAAATCTCTTTATTCTCTTTTCCTATTCTATATCTATGGAGAAACCAATGTTTCCATCTATTCTGTTTAACCTTCTACTGTTCATTGAACAAAATATTAACCTTGCTTAAAAATAATCCTTCTCTCAATAAGAAAGCCCATTTGCTATAAGTCACTTTAATATATCAGATTATCAGAATCAACTTCACAGTGTCTATTTCTGATACCCTTGGTTAATTCTTATCTTTTTAAAGAGTTTATCTAGTTTAAATAATAAATGATCAGTAAACAGTTTATTACTGAAGTTCAATAAATATGAATTTACTTCAATCAATTTCAATATCTATACATATAAAACCCTAAGTGACCGACCGTTCAACCGTTTGCTATGATGCACACTGACCACCAAGGGGCAGACACTCAATACACAGGCATGGAAACATGGAACAGACTGATGAATCTCAGAGGGAAGGGGGGAGGGTGGGAAAAGATTAACCAAAGATCTTATATGCATACTAGAGGCCTGGTGCACGGATTTGTGCACCGGTGGGTTCCCTCACCCTGGCCTGTGCCCTCTGGCAATCCCGGACCCCTCGGGGGTTTTGGCCGGATCCTCGAAGGCCAAGCCGAGGGACCCCACTGGTGCACGAATCCATGCACTGGGCCTCTAGTTTTAGAAATAAAGTCTTTAATACTGTTAATTGGATTCTACAGATTTAAACCTATTCAACTGGGATAATAAGCTATTAGTTGCTTAAAAAGGAATATTATGTACAACATACCTTTTAGTGGTATATCACAGCATGAATGTGTACTTTACTTCCTTTATTTAAATAATTATTTAAATTAGACAAACTTTTTAAAAAGATAAGAATTAACCATAGGCATTTTAAGTTGGGGACAAGAAAAGTTATTATAAATTCAGTGATTTGCAAAAACTGTAAATATAATAAAAGTTCTTTAAATTGCAAGTATGACCCAACATGTCCCATACTTAATATTTATTCCATTATTTTATTAAAAATCTCAACCTCTTCTGTCTACAATTAAACACTTGCCATATTCCATAATTAAGTTGCTTTTCAATATATCATAGTATAATTGTTTTTAAATGAGTGTGATGGTCCTTTGTCTCCTGCCACCAAACCTTTCCCCTCATTGCTCTCTTTATCAATAAATGCAAGTAACACATTCAAAATCAGGCAAAGCAAAGAAGCAAGGGAACCACAGAGAGCTTTGCTCAGGAGATTCCACAAGGTCCTGGGTCTGAACACTCACACACACACACACCTCTGGGATCCTCTAGGTTCACAGTTTTATAATATATAAAGTGGCATTTGCTTCTGTATGATCAGAGCCAAAAAACCAAAGGTCCCACTACTAACGAACTCTCTAGACTTTCCTCAATGTCTCCAAGTACATTGATGCCATGGTCTGAACATTTGTGCCCCCAGCCCCAATTCATATGCTGAAATCCTAATCCCCAAAGATGATGATATTAGTAGGTGGGGCCCCTTTGGGAGGTGATCAGGTCAAGAGGATGGTCCCCTCATAATGGGATTACTGCTCTTGTGAGTGATACCACAGAAATCCCTTGACACCTCCCCCCCTTCCTCCAAGTGAGGACACAATGAGAAGGTGCCAGCTATGAACCAGAAACAGGGCCCTCATCCAGCCATGCTGGCGCGATGCTTTCGGACTTCCAGCCTCCAGGACTGTGAGCAATTAATTCCTGTTGTTTACAAGCTGCCCATAAAACACCCATATGTGGTATTTTGTTATTGCAGCCCGAATGGACTAAGACATCATCTTTTGGAAAGTTGGACATATTGAACAAGAAATAACAAAACTGAAGAATCACATAAATGAAATTAAGAAAGGCTTTATTCAGCCATAGCATTTATTATAAAGAGTACGCCTGTTCTTTGCCCCCTTTTGGTCTTAAGCATTTCAGTATTTATAAAACACCAGACTCTTCACCTCCCTGTCCTTTTCACTGTAATGAATTTGTTGGGGGTCTAGAATAGAAAATAAATTCTGAGCCAAAGAACTAAACAAAATGGTGCCTCATCCCTCCTGCTGCTGGAGTGAAGTACAAGATCAGCCCAATTGTCGTTCAAGTAAGTTCAGGACAGGAGCGGATCCAGCTGGCAAACTACCTGATGGTTCCCTTATGCGGACCTGAATGCCAGCTCTGTGCCAAGCTCTTAACCCTGAGGTAGAAGAGAAACACTACAGAAGGGAAGGAGGAAAGCAACCTTTTTCAAAACAACACTTTGCTGCCCAGGGGCTCCACTAATAAAGACACAACTAATGAGCATGCAGAAATGAAGAGTTAAATAAATAAAACTGTATGGCTTAGGATTTCAGTGCAATTAAGCCACGTTAGCAAAGAGCAAGGAAAGAACTCAATAGTTTTGGGCACAGCTGACAAAAAAGCTTTAAAAAGTTACCGCTGGCGATCTGACTTGTATGTGGCTGTCAGCTCGTCAAACATGGTGCTGTTCATTTCCATAAACGCCTTCAACACATTGTAGACTAACGCCACGATAGCCCTGGGAAGCAGAGAAGAGGGACCTGTTAGTTAGTTGTACATAATGGGATGGAGAAAGAGAGAAAGCACAAGCCTTGAATGAGCTCCACGTATTGCACACTATCTCCATCCCTTTTAGTTGGAACAACTAGAAATGACATACAGTTCATTTCCAAATCAAGAGTGACTGTCTTTACTGTTCAAGGCAAGACATCTTTCTGAGGGGTTGGCAGGATTAAAAAAAGAAAAATCTAATTCTGCCCTTCTAATTATTGGTAACCAGAATAGACTTGCCTGTGGGCAACTGTTAACTTCATTTAATAAAAAAGCAAGCATAAAAAAAAGCAACTCCACCTTTTAAAAGGAGCACCTGTGGTAGCACTAACCTTAGAGGCCTAAATTTGCATAGAATTTTATTTTTAAAGTGATAATATACAGAATTCATCAAAATCAAAAGCTGGAAATATGTCATTTATATCATTCATATCCATAGATATGATATTAAACCCCTATAAGTTGGGCAGTTTAATATGAGTTAGGTTTCTATTTGTGATTTGCATCAGTCCACTCAGACCAACTTGATCCCCTTGCTGACCCAATACATTGCCGGTAAGGTAACAGGCAAGCTGGTGACAGCTGCGATGAGCTGTGGAACACCATACGGCTAAACAGCCAAAACGGTGGTCCATACTCACCAAGGAAGAATAAGCTCTTGGGCAACACGAAGACTGTCCCTTGATGGGCCTGACAGCTTCAGACCAGATCTAAATAGCACTGCCCTTTGCAAAACTATACAACAGCGCTTCCCTTTTGCAACATGCTCCAGTACCTCTGAAAAGGGCACTGGTAAAAGTTAGGCCAGGTGTTAAGTAAACCATGGGTTTGATGTTTCCAAAACGTTTATGAGAAGCTGTGTTGCTTCTTCCCTGTGCCCATTAGTAAAAGGAAAACGTATACTCCCTTCTGCTGAAACGAATGACCTCCCCAAATGCGCCGGGCAGTGATGGAGAAGGGCCAAAAACAGTATACTGAGCAGTTACACACTCTTGCTGAAACCAATCTCTAGGCTAGATTCTCAAGAGACTATCTGCATAAGGAGACTTCATTGTTTACCAGCTCCTTATTTTTACCAGTTTTGTTAATAAAATTTCGTGAATTTGAAAAATGTATTATTTTACAGTTGTATGCAAAACTTTTAAAGCCAAACTAATTACTGATATACTGAATTCTACCTGCTGATTTTTAATACCACCTTAACTTTTCTTTCTATTCCCCAGAGAAATATGTAAAGCCATTCAAATACAGAATGCTCTAACTTTCATAGACCTAGAGGTTAAAGTTCTCTTTGAAGACTGTAAACTTTTCTTCCCTCAGAACATATATAATGACTGAGTTGGTTTTTTAAAAAATGGATCTTGCTAAAATGCCAATCAATTCAGATCACATCACTTTACAACTCTTCAGTGTTTCCTTATCATTCACGTGGTGAAGGCTCATGTGGGCCCACTCCCCTTTCTAACCTCATCTTCCAGCAGCCTCCTGTGCTTCAACCTTCCCAAACTCTCAGGTCTCGGAACTCGACAGGTGCTTTTTACATTTTCATTCTGTTTTATATGACAGATGGACCCACACTCTGAAAGGGCTTCCCCATCCCATTCACCTGCCAAATTCCTTTAAGATTCAATTGGCGCCTCACCACTCCACCGATGTCCTCAAACCCTTCCTCTCCCTCCAGAGCATCCCCATATCTGTTCCATTCACAGACGGGCCAGAAGCCCTCAAGTGAACTATGTTAACAGAACACACTTATAACACTGCTTCATAAAAGTATCTGTTTACTTGTGGGTCTTGCCAACCAGTCAGTGAAGTTGTTAAAGGTAGGGACTTTATCTTTTCATATATTTCTCTTTAGCAACAAGCACAGCATCTGGCACACAGCAAGCACTCAAGACATTTTATTAAGCAAAAGAGAAAAAGGGAGGGAGGGAGAGAAGACCAAAGGAAGAGAGCAAGGGAGGGAAGGAGAAAGGGAAGGGAGGGAGGGAGGGAGGGAACAGAAAACCTACGGATTCCAATGTTCTTTTGAAATCCTATACAGACTGGAAAACATGATGGGAAGGATGACATTAGAGTTTTCTTCTATCAAACTCATGATGTATTCATTATTCCAATAATAGAGCGCCCTTTCTGCCACCTTTGAGAAAAGAAAAAGAAAATGTTAAGAGGGAGAAAAAGACAAAGATAAAATTAAAAATCTCCAAACAGAAGTATTTTAAGACTATTTTTATATCATTCAACCAAATGTAAAATTAAATATTAATCACGCTCTACATTTTTGAGGGTTTAAAATCTTTCAGAAAGTTCCAAAGTGGTTCATCAATTTGGAGAAGGAAAAGAAGTTTCCTTACCTATTTCTATTCTCCTTTCATACTGCTCATTTCATCTAATTCCACATTTTTTCTGCATAGCTCCCAAGCTCCGGACACCTCTATTCCCTATGCCACACAGTTTCCACCATTCCTCTAACCCCCTTCCTGACTCACCTCTTTCACCCACACAGCACATGGCTGACACTGTCAATAGCTGCAGAGAAAACCCAGCTGCCCATCCCTGCAGAGCAGTCCCCTCTGCTAAGCACCTCCTGTGGCAGGTGCTGTGCCTGCACTGCAGGGAGAATGTGCCATCGTCCCCACCACCTACGGAGTAGCTACTGTTGTGCCCATTGGACGAAGGAGGACACTGAGGTTCAGAGAGACTGGTAACCTAGCCAACATCACGTGACTAGCAAATGGTAAAAGCTAGGACTCGAGTCTAGTGCCTGGACTCTTTCCAGACTTCATTTCTGTCACCCTTGCTTTGGACTAAATAAGCCAGGAGAAAGTCGCTTCGTTTCTGGACTCGGGGACACTAGATATATATAAGACTGCCTGCTATCTCAGATCCCTTTTCTCTGACCACCTCACTATCAACTGACTCTAAGAATTCAACAGAACACCTCCAAAAATAATCTAAAATATCTAAAAAGTCATCTATAATAGGAATCAATATAAACCCAATTCTCAAAAAAAATTCTAAAATCCCTAAAAAGGGTAGTTATATGAGAAAAGAGGGGCTTCTTTCATTCCATCAGATTAAGAAATTATGTTTTCATTTAAAACTTAAAATTTAAATTAATTTTAATTTTATATGAATATATGCATAACCCATAGACACAGATAATAGTGCAGTAAAGCCCTAGGGAGGGCAGAAGGGGGTGGAGGGGGGGAAAGGGAACATCTGTAATACTTTCAACAATAAAGATAAATTAAGTGAAAAATATAAAAGAATAAAAAAATAAATTTAATTTTAAAGTAATTTTAATTTAATTTAATAAAATGGTACAAGAGCATCAACCAATACACTCTTGAGAAATTAGAACCTTTCCATTTACATTATTCAACTTGGTTCAAAAAAAAAAGTCCTGGGATTTGTGAGGCACTAGACCCTGAGAGTACAAAGAAACAATCATTACTGAATGTTTACCATATGCCAGGCACTATGCAAAGTGTTTTAATTTAATTTAATAAAATGGTACAAGAGCATCAACCAATACACTCTTGAGAAATTAGAACCTTTCCATTTACATTATTCAACTTGGTTCAAAAAAAAAAGTCCTGGGATTTGTGAGGCACTAGACCCTGAGAGTACAAAGAAACAATCATTACTGAATGTTTACCATATGCCAGGCACTATGCAAAGTGTTTCACATACATATTATTCAATCCTCACCACCAACACACTGAGTAGGTAGCATTATTTCTATTTTGCCAGTGAGGAAACTGAGGCTCAAGGTCACATGGCTGGCAAGGGGCAGACTCCAAAGTCCCTGCTCTTAAACTCTTTTCTCTGTCATCCCTATGGAGCTCAGATGCTGGTGGGGAAAGGAGGAATCGACCTACGAGCCTATCCATGTAAACTGTGGTAGTGTCACATCAGACACAGAAATAAAGTGCTGGAGGGAAGGGCAGACAGAACCACCCTGATGACGTGGGGGAGAGGAGTAGTGGCAGGATGATGACACAGGGGGTGGCATCTCAGCTGGGCTTTGGAGGATGAAAGGAGGAAAGGCCATTCCAGGCCGAGGGAAATACAGGGAGGGAGGCAGAGGCACCAACATGGACAGAGTGTCTAAACACCACGAAGCACACAGTGTGTCTGAGGCAGTATATCTGAGGCACTGGATAAACGTTTGCTGGATGAACCAATGGACACAACGAATGAATAAAGAACCTCTTTACTTTACTTCTTTTGTTTTCAGTTCTTTTGTTCTATCGAATAATTTAAAATTCTTTTTTCTTTCTGCTATGGACCGAACTGTGTCATTTCCCCACTCCCCGCCAATTCCTAGGTTGAAGCCCTATCCCCATGAGGTGAGGTCATGAGGGTAAGGTCCTAACTGAACAGGCTTGGTGGCCTTATAAGAAGAGAGATACTGCCTCTCTTTCCACATGCACTCACCATGGAGAGGCCATGTGAGGACAAGGGACAAGGTGGTCACCTGCAAGACAGAAAGGAAGCCCTCACAGAAGCAGGTCCTGCTGGCACTCTAGTCCCAGACTTCCAGCCTACAGAACTGAGAAATGAGCTTCTGTTGTTCATATAGTCTGGTATGGAAAGTGCTGCAGTCTAAATATTTGTGTCACCTCAAAACTCATGTGTTGCGATCCTAACCCTGAAAGATGACAGTACTAGTAGGTGGGGTCTTTAGAAGGTACTTAAGTCATAAGAGTGGAGCCTTCATGAATGGGGGTCAGTGCCTTTCAAAACAGCCCCTCTGCCATGTGAAGACACAAGAAGAAGCCTGTGACCCAGGAAAGAGCCCTTACCTAACCATGCTGGCACCCTGATGTCAGACTTCCAGCCTCCATATAACTGTGAGTGATAATTTCTGTTGTTCATAAGCCACCCAGTCTGTGGCATTTTGTTAGAGTAGTCAGCCCCAGCTGACTAAGATACTTTGTCTCCTTTCTGAGCTTCTGAGAATCACTTACTCCTTCCTGATGATACTCATTTTAAAGGATTCCAGCTCCTTGCCCTGGCCTGTGTGGTGTGGCTCAATTGGTTGGGTATCGTCCTGTGCACCAGGAAGTTGCCAGTTTGATTCCTGGTCAAGGGCAGATACCAGGGATTGTAGGCTTGATCCCCGGTGGGGGGATGTAGGAGGCAGCTGATCTATGTTGCACTCTCATATTGATGTTTTACTTTCTCTCTCCCTCTCCCTTCCTCTCTAAAAATCAATAAGCTATTCTTAAAAAAAATTAAAAGGCTCCTGCCTGGCCATTGTGGCTCAGTGGTTGAACATCAACCTATGAACCAGAAGGTCACAGTTCGATTCCCAGTCAGGACACATGCCTGGGTTGTGGGCTCAATCCCTAGTAGAGAGCATGCAGGAAGCATTGATCAATGACTCTCTGTCTCATCATTAATGTTTCTATCTTTCTTCCTTTCCCTTCCTCTCTGAAATCAATAAAAATATTTTTAAAAGGTTCCTGCTCCTTGCCCTAATTACACCAAACAATCCAGATGTTTGAGCTCCGCAGCCATGTGTAATATGCAAAACATCTACAGTATCCTGAATTTTTCCTATCTAGATGTGTGTTATATCATCCAATGTAATGGTTCATATAATGGTTTCTAAGTGTGTGTGTGTGTGGGGGGGGTGGTGTGTTGTAACATCACAAGATTGTCATGAGATCACTGACTTGACACACTGAGATGTCTTTAGACAACAGCGGTGTCGCTAACTGTGCAGGATAATGCAGAGCAGGGGAAAGTCCCTCAAGTCCACTGTTAGCCAACTACAATCTGAACAATCTCTTCAAATCAGCAGGCTATCAAGAGTCAATTCTCTACTCTGTAATTCAGACCTCTGGTGAGATATTGAAGGATAAAACCTAATGTGTATTCACCCCAGATCACCCTCTTCCCTCTTGCGTCGGTTCCTCATCACTGCAGCAAGGTCCCAATAGAGAAAATTGCCCAGGTTCACCTGTACTGTATTCTCCCCAAGTGGCCACAAGGAGGCAGAGTGGTGCCACAGGAAGGTTCAGACAAGCAGCTATACCTATTGATTTCACTCCCTATTAACTTGGGACCTCAAGCAAATCATTCTCTGAGTCTCGTTTTTATTTTTTTCATCTAGAAAATGTCGGGTGGAGGGGAGAAGGGAGCCTCATAAGATAATTTGAAGTTTAGAAATAATGTACACAAAGCAGCTAGTATAGAGTAAAATATTAGTGTTCTTTTTCTCTTAAGCTTTATTTAGCATTCTCTCTTATACTCTATAGCAGGGGTCCTCAAACTTTTTAAACAGGGGGCCAGTTCACTGTCCCTCAGACTGTTGGAGGGCCGGACTATAGTTAAAAAAAAAACAACTATGAACAAATTCCTATGCACACTACACATATCTTATTTTGAAGTAAAAAAACAAAACGGGAACAAATACAATATTTGTATTTGCATGTGGCCCGCGGGCCGTAGTTTGAGGACCCCTGCTCTATAGCAAGCATGTCAAATTCAAAGGCTAACACGGGCCAAATTAACGAGGCAAACGGCCCGTGGGCGACGAGTTTGACATGCTTGCTCTATAGGAAGCCTACCAGTCCACCTCTTATTCAGCTAATTTACTCTAGGCAAATTATTCTGCCACTTTGAGCTTTAGCATTCACATCTGTAAAAATCACAATGCCCTCCCTGCAGGGTGGTCATAAGAATTAAAGTTACTGAGCAGAAAGCATCATCACAGTGACTGGCATGTAGTGCTCAAGATAAAGGTGCTTATTGTTAAAATTATTGTTATCATGTGAGAAAATAGCAAATAAGTAACAACAGGTAGCTGGTGTCCATTATATTAATTCAATACAAATAAAATTTTACCAAAATAATACATGCTGCATAGGCTACTCTGCCTCATGCCCTCCTGGTACTAACCTGAAAATGGGGGCTAGATACACACTTGGCAATTTGTTTAAACAAAGGTTCTTGAATTTTAACAAATTGTGAAGGTTCAATCACATCCAATATTTCTTCCAGCTCCCCAAGAAACATAACCTGTAAGTAACACACAAAACACAAAATGTCAGGCATTTCATTAAAAAATCCATAGGAACGGTGAGGATTAATGAGAGTTAGCACTGTTCTAAGAAAAATTTATACATAAAACCAAACATATATGAACACAGGTATTATGCTAGAAGATGTTCATTTCACAAAGAATTCACCAGAGGGTGCTTGTTGAGAGCAAGTTCCCTTGACATTGAAAATACAATTCTATTTACTTTGGAAAAAATACGTGTTACATCTATTACACAGAACAATTGCTCTTAGACAAAGGGATCCTGCAATACAGGACTGTCCTGTGCTCTCTCTCTACTGCTATCAACCCAGCTATCTCTCCCCTCACCCACATGTTTTAAACAACGGGGGAGTGGCCGTCCTGAATGCATGCACAAAAGTCCACAATGGCACATGCAGATACTTCCCAAATATGTCCAGCTCTGACCTGTGGTAGGTGTTCCTCAAGGACAGGGGTGGGGAACCTTTTTTCTGCCAAAGGCCATTTGGATATTTATAACATCATTCTCAGGCCATACAAAATCATCAACTTAAAAATTAGCCTGCTTTATTTGCTCAAACATTTAATTAATTCACCCCTAATGCCTTGGCAGGGCCAGACCAAATGATTTCACAGGCCTTCTATGGCCCATGGACCAGACCCGACCCCTACCCCTGCCCTAGGATATGCTGTTAACAGAACACATAGGATCGGAAAGATACAAATGAGCAGGTTCACCCCAAGCAGGTAGCGGCCTTTAAAGCCTTTCTACCCAATCTCCACACTTACACATACGCACATGCACATCATTGTTCACTACTGAGCACAGTGAATCTCATGGCCTCAGCACCACGTGCCTCAAGAAACTGCTTTTAGATCACAAAATGGAGCCAAATCAATAATATAGTCAGTTGTTTTAAATATAATGGAAAACCGACAGAGAAACAAAAACAAGTTACCTATCTAGGCATAAAAAATAATTACCTTAGAAAAATTAAGTATGCAATTAAAATATGAAAAATGACAATGCCTTCTTCATATCTTAAGATACATCTGAATAGCAATGCATACTTTTAATTTTACCTAACAGGTGGTAAAAAATTAGATGATTTTTTGAAGCTGTATAGGGTTTTGGAGAATTGAAACTAATTTGAAAAGGAGGGTGTTTCTGTTAAAAGCAAAATTTGTAGACTCTTGCCATTTGTCAAGATACAAATTCTGACCTAGCCAGTTTGGCTCAGTGGATAGAGCGTCAGCACACTGAAGGGTCCCAGGTTCCATTCCAGTCAAGGGCACATGCTCGGATTGCGGGTGGGCAGGAGGCAACCAATCAATGATTCTCTCTCATCACTGATGTTTCTATCTCTCTCTCCCTCTCCCTTCCTCTCTGAATTCAATTTAAAAAAAACCAAACACATAAATTCTCCCCAAATTTTTCCAAAGTGTAAAACTAACAAACAGCTGATCTTTTCTGGGCCACTTTCACATGGTTTCTAACTTTTCAGGAGAGTGGATGCAGATCTGGCACCCAGCAAGGCTCACTTCTAAGTTAAGAGACACTCCCCCACAACAACCTTGCATGGCACATGCTCGGTTAGGTCTCGGCAAAAGTACAAATCATGCCCCAACCAGCGTGGCTCAGTGGTTGAGCATCGACCTATGAACCAAGAGGTCATGTTTCCATTCCCAATCAGGGCACAATCCCCAGTAAGGAGCATGCAGGAGGCAGCTAATCAATGATTCTCTCTCATCATTGATGTTTCTATCTCTCTCTTACTCTCCATTCCTCTCTGAAATCAATAAAAATAAAAAATAAAAATAAAAAGTACAGCTCGATCGGCGTGGCTCAGTGGTTGAGTGTCGACCTATGAACCAAGAGGGCACAGTTCGATTCCTGTTTAGGGCACATGCCTGGGTTGTAAGCTCAATCCCCAGTGGAGTGTGTGCAGGAGGCAGCCGATCAATGATTCTCTCTCATCACTGATGTTTCTATCTCTCTCTCTCCCTTTCCTCTCTGAAATCAATAATATATATGTATTCTTTTTTTTTTTTTTAAGTAAAAATCATTGTAGGTCAGAGGTGTCCAGGCCACTTGTAAACAGCTAAACTACAGGTCTGTAACATATTTTACAACTGTGCATAGGAAGATACCATCTACATTATGTCTTAAAGTGGGTATTTGGGCCGTTTGCTCTAGCACCAGTGATGGCGAACCTTTTGAGCTCGGCGTGTCAGCATTTTGAAAAACCCTAACTTAACTCTGGTGCCGTGTCACATACAGAAATTTTTTGATATTTGCAACCATAGTAAAACAAAGACTTATACTTTTGATATTTATTTTATATATTTAAAGAAAAATCAACAAAAAAATGAGTTCGCATGTCACCTCTGACACGCGTGTCATAGGTTCGCCATCACTGCTCTAGCATCTATCCACAGTGACAGCAAAACCTCCACACTATGAAGGTGGTCACTAGGAAGGTGACATGGAGAGGCCCAGACAGTTGGACACATGCCTGGGACCTGGCTCAGGCTTCCGTAGGGCTGAGCAGTACTGTGATAAAAGTCCAGGGTTCAGGAATCAGGAAGGAGAAGGCAGGTTCTGGCCTAACCACCTATAGTTAGTGTACTCGGCCAGGCTCCTTAACTTCTCGAGGCATCAATTTCATAACCAATAAAATGAGAACATTGGTAGTCCTGCCTTACAGAGCTGCGATAAGGATTAAGTGAAAGAATTCATTTTATACATGCTTATTAGCTTGTGCCTGGCACTCAACCAATTATTTAGTATGCTATTAACACACTGACATTAAGCACTTACCTCTTTCTGACTACATGTTTTGGGCCAAAATTTCATTAACCCCCTAATAACCTAAAATGGAAAGGAAAAAAACAAATGGCACTTAATTTTTCATATGCACTCCATGAAAAGTGGTCTATAATTCGAAATTATGGAAAAAAGTACTTACTGGTTCTGTGAGTGAAGGATCTTTCTCCAGAAATTGTACTATGCAATATGCCAGCTGGAGAAATAAAAATGAAGGACAAAATTAGGAATTCTATATAGTAAGTTCAAAAGATGTATTATTAAAACTTCCTAAAATGTTTCCAGACTCTGGTTTTAGTAACTTCACATCCAATTTATTTTCAAAATAAAAAATATATAAAAAGCTACTTTTCAAGTCAAAAAGTGGCACTAATAAGGCTCCAGGGGAATTTTTTTAAAAAAGAAGACTGGGATAGCCCTGGCTGGGGTGGCTCAGTTGGTTGGAGCATTGTCCAGTGCACAGTAAGGTTGTCAGTTTGATTCCCAGTCAAGGTATATAACTAGGTTGCGGGGATGAAGCAAGTGATTGATGTATCTCTCTCACACTGATGTTTCTCTCTCTCTCTCTCTCTCTCTCTCTCTCTCTCTCTCTCTCTCTCTCCCACCCCTTCCCTCTCTAGGATCAATATTTTTTAAAGCCTAACATTAACAAAAGAAAAAGAATACTGGGACATGAAGTAGCTAGCTAATGAAAAGCAGAGGTGAAATGTCACATTCAGTATATTGTGAAAGTACCTCATCTACATATAGTTTGAACTACATCTCATGGGCTTTCTTTCTGTCTGTGCTAACCTCAACAGTACTGCGTTTTACTGTGGTTCCAGAAGAGCATTCTATGAGAAGTAGGCTCTTCCTAAAAACCTTGCTGGCTGCCTGAAATGGCACATGCAAACTAAAGCAGTTTCAGGAAGACACAGAAGGTTCTACCTGCCAGTTGGACCCTGGAGAAATATGAGTTTTACATCTGACACTAACTCATCTAGGCAAGAATTCTTTTATTAGATGATCACGCAATGTGATACCCTGCTTCAAAAACTAGAGGCAAGATTTGTAAAAGGGCTGGTAAGGATTCTTGGACAAGAAACCCACTCTTGGGAAACAACTTTTCGAGGGTGTTCTAAATTAGAAGCATATGGACTAATTTTCCTCGAAACACAGAACTTCACATTTAAAGAGGAACACTGCTCAGAAAAAATGTGTTACATTTTTATGCAAACTCAAAACATTCCCACTGGGGGGATTGGGGAGTCACAGGTTTGAAATACTAAAATTAAAATGCCACTAGATGATTTCTCTCCCCCCTAGTGACATGCTTACCATGCAAGACAGTGTTAGCATGGGAATCAGAGTGGGAATAGACCAGGGTACACTTTTTAAAGTAATGGAGGCTAAAAATAAAAAAGATGTGAAAATATTGATTTGTTTACTGTGAGTATTTATTTGTGTGTAGAAAGTTAGAAAGATATGGTGAGTAACTAGAAGAGGGAGCAAAAGGCAACTTAATAGACTATTGCAAAATAAGGCTGAGACAAAATGTTCAAAAACATTAAAAAACGATTACACATGTCTAAAGATCTAAATCTGAAAAGCCCACACACATATATTACTATACACAACATGTTCAATATATAATTTTGTGAACTGGGCAAGTCATCTAAATTCTCTGAAAAATGAGATGACTAAATAAATACTCCTTTCACTTGAAAAATATTCCCATGAGTCTCCTATGCATTGAAAACACACACACACATTTTTATTTTCTTTGGGGGGTATTTTAAACTTTAAAATGTCTTTGTTACAACAAAATAAGCACATATCAATATCAAAGAAACACTGGGTTTGCAAACTTAACTTTGCTTCCAAAAGTAGTTGTACAAAATTCTACCTGGGCATGGAAGAGTGATAAGCTCCTGACGGTGTGTAAAGGGATCAACACTTTCACCAGAAACTGTTTGTGTTCTGCCTTAAGAGGTAAAGCAAAGCCATTGATAATACTAGGAAGAAGGAAAGAGACGTGAATTAGCAATGCTACCTCAACAAGCTAAACTAAGACAAACTGTTCTTGTGAGATTGGGTTAAATCTTAATCAGTTTATGACTGGTCCAGAGCAACCCCAAAACCATCCCAGGGGCTGTCAAGATTTCTTAGTTACTTCAAAGAATACATTTGAGTAGGCAGGAAATTTAAGAGAAGAAAATTGGCTTCTGATCTCCCAGCACAGGCTCCTGTGCTCTGAAACCTGGTTGGATAGTCCCCAAATCTTTTGTATCAACAACTCTTTATTCTTCCTCCCTGTTTTCCTTCCCTAAATAATTGCCTGCCTTGCTCACTTATGACCTTTTCCATTTCTAGACAACATTCCTTCCTGTCCCTGATATCTCTGCTCAGACCAAGAATACCCTAGAGCCCAGCCCAGGAAGTTACAGAGAAAACCATGTGACTCCACCTTCTTTTTCTCCTCATATTAGGAGGAGAGACTAAGTAATCACATTGTCCAGTTACATTAGTCTCCCTTGTGTGTAGAAAGCTACACAACAGCTGTCTCTTTCCAATTCGTTCCACTGCACCAGGAAACAGCTGCTCAAGAACTACACCTGGGTCCACGGGTCCCTGGAACATGGCAATCTTCCCGATTTATTATAAACTTGCTTTCAAAAGATCTGGCAAAGGGCAGGTAGTCTAGAAACTAACAAGAATAAGATGTTTTGTGGTAACTGGTCTGACTGCAATCAGATGTACTGTCTGCGTAATGGGAAATAAATGCTAGCTCTTTCAGTCGTCCCAGCAGAATTGGCAATGCCTAAATGTGGAACAAGGGGAACAGGAAACCGCGTTTTGGAGAGTCAGTTGGGAAGCACGCTAAAGCACAAATGAGAGTATCAGATGTACATACAGCAATAGATCTAGGTCAGCATTTTCCTGCGCCACCTGAACCTAATTCACAGAACGATATTCACCTGAGATTAGCAATTGGCTAAAAATGTGCTTACCTTCCTAATATTTCCAGCAGTTCAGCTACACCATTGAAGTGTTCTGTTTCATAAACAAACCTTTAAGAAAGAGAAAGAGCAAGAGAGAGAAAGAGAAAGAGAGAGAGAAATAAAGTCAGTACACAACATTCAAATATTTGAGGTTTACTTAATACTTCTATAAAACCACCAACTTTGCTTCTCCTTCTCCCCCCTCCCTCCACTTACCTTAGAAAAATATTGTTAATCTGTTTTCGGATAAATGCTCTAAGACCAAGAAACTTGCCATAAATTCTGTGTAAGACTGTTTTTAAGTAGTCCCGTTCCCGGGGGTCTTCGCTGTCAAATAGCTCCAAAAGCTGTTGTAAACGAAAGAGGGTGCTGTCAAAAGCGGTTTCAGGAAAGAATTTAGGAATTCTGCCACTCATTATTTAAAATCCTTTCCTTCCTTCCTCAAAAATTTATTGAGTACCTATTATGTGCCAGGCACAGTGCTAGCCTTTCAGAATATAGTGATAAATAAGTCAGACAAGGGAGGGGGCTTATATTCTAGTGAAAAGACACACAATAACAATAACCATAACAATAATACTATGTAACACATATACAGTACTTAGTATGATCATCAGGCAATTTTCTAAGCAACCTACTTATATTACTGCCTCCGAGGTAGTTTTATCCCCATTTTAGAGAGAAGGAATTTGGGAAGAGTGATGTTAAGTAAACTTGCCCATGGTCTCAAAGCTAATAAGTGCTGGGCTAGGATTTGAACTCAAGCAGCCAAGGCCCTAGAGTCCATTATCTCAACAACTTCACTACTGTGACATCAGGTACCCACTGAGCTTATGTTCCAGAGATACAGTTAAGATAAGCCTTCAGCTCTACCAGAGCATACAAGTAAATGAAGCAACCTAAACCGAAGCAAACATCAACAAGTCCCTAATGATGCAGGTAGTGTTTCTTTCAAGATCTTGGTTCTTGTTACATGGGTAAACAAATAAATATCATTGTAAATATTCATTGAGGTGAACATTCACATTTCTGTATGTATGTTATACATAAATAACATTTTGAAGTTCCCAATCATTTGTAAAGTCAGTAACATACATATGTCAACACAAAAACATGTACATGAATGTTCACAGCACTATTATCCATAATAGCCAAAAAGTAGGAAGAATCCAAATGGCAATCATCTGATGCATGGATAAGCAAATTATGCTACAATGAAAATATTATTTGGCCATAAAAAGGAATGAAGTACTGATATATGTTACTACACGAATAAACCTTTCAAACATCATACAAAGTGAAAGAAGCCAGTCACAAAAAGCCACAAATTGTATGAAATTAATAAATTGTATGAAATGTACAAATATCCCCCTTATTTGAAATACAGAGAATAAGCAAATAAATAGAGTTATAAAGCAAAATGAGGAGGGACTAATGAGTATGGTGTATCTTTGGAGGACGATAAATTATATAGTAATGATGGTTACACAACTCTGTGACTATACTAAAAAACAATGAATTATAAAATTTAAAAGGGTGAATTTTATGGTATATGAATTATATCTCAATAAAGCTGCTATTTTTTTTCTAAATGACAGTAGGCAGGTTTCTCTGGCTGAAGAAAAAACTTAGAGACTGGTTTAAATTTTAATGAGTTTTTCATACATTCATTATCATAGCAATAAAGCAGAACTCATAGTTCTAATGTTGACTTTACAGCAAAACATTGCAAGAACATACAGACAGCATATAAATGAACGCAAACTACCCCTAATTACCAAAAATCTATCAACATACAAAAGCATGATTTCGGGTGATTAAGACATGAGGCTAAGACTGACAGCAGAATATTACACTCAGTGAGTAGTATTCAATCAAATAAATTACCTACTTTTGTTTGGTGCTTTTCTTTGACTAAAAGGCAGAGTTCTAGACCAAAAACCTGGCCCTTCAATTAATGGCAGGAAGCACAAACTGAAGAACAGTCTTCAAAAGTGGGCAATGAGACAGATGCAATTTTTGGCTACACAATGTCATTCATTCATTCACTCATTCAAAAACTGAGTATTTTTAATAAATATGTATGCAGACACAATCTGCTTTCAGAAGCCTACTCTAATGAGGGATGGTGGTAAATAAACTGCAAGATAGGCGTTCAGGATGCTATATAAATACATAGCAGACATATCTACTCTATTTGGGAGAAGTGGAGTGATCAGGGAAGGCTTTTAGAGGAAGTAATATCCAGACTGATCTATGAAGAAATTAGGAGCTAGAGATAGTGGAAGTGTTCATGGCAGATTCAATACCACATACCTTCACCAGCAGCCTTTCTGAAAAGAAGATGCTGTTAAAATACCTGCCATATCTCTGCTCACCTGACCATGAAATCAATCAATCAATCAATGCTAGCGATTGTCCTCATTCTGGACACACACACACACACACACACACACACACACACACACACTTGGAGCCACAGGAAAAGCAATAAGCAGGTCAACCATACGGTTCCACAGAAAACAATCTAAAAAAAGAAAGACATGTGTCCCTATAGGCAAAGAAATGCCCCATGGCTCAGTATCTCTTATCTACTACACGCACAAAATGACATAAGGTCTCTAACTTACCTATCCTATTCCTTGTTAATGAAATTATTAACCTTTTGAGATCTATTTTTTTCCTTTGGTTTCTATGTTTCAGTGTTGTAAAAGGGCTTAATGAATAATTTGCAACCAACATAAAAGGTTTGAGAAGGTAAACTTAGCAAAACTTGAATCAACTATGCTCATGTATTGTTATTCTTAAGAGTTTAATGTAATATAATAATTAAGCAAAAATCATTGAACTAATGTTTTCATTAGGCCCTTAAAGAAAATGCATTACCAGGCGCCTAACTTGAATCATTTACAAAGCCACAAGCACAATATATATCATCTACACTAATAAAAGAGAAACATGGTAATTAGCGTACAACCGCTACCCTTCCCATTGGCTAATCAGCATATCCTTATGCAAATTAACTGTCAGCCAAGATGGCGGCCAGCAGCCAGGCAGCTGGAAGCGAACATGAGGCTTGCTTGCTCCAGTGACTGCAGACTCCAAGTTCCCTGCCTGACTTGCCGGCCTCTGAGCTGGCAGTTTGAAACATTCTAACAAATATAGCCGGCTGGGATCTCAGAGCTGAAGTTATACATTGTTTCGATTATAGAACGCTCAGCAGCTGAAGCCTCAGAGCTAGAGCCAGAGCTAAAGCTGGCCCAGAATAAAATTTAAAAAAGAGAAAAAAAAGGAGCTGTTGGGAGCTTCAGTCAACAACCACCAGCCTGAAAGCAGCCCTCAGCCCCTCACCCAGACTGGCCAGGCACCCCAGTGGGGACCCCCACCATGAAGGGTGTGTGACCAGCTGCAAACAGCCATCATCCCCTCATCCAGGCTGGCCAGGCACCCCAGTGGGGACCCCCACCCTGATCCAGGACACCCTTCAGGGCAAACCAGCCGGCCCCCAGGCCTCTATCCTATATAGTAAAAGGGTAATATGCCTCCTAGCACCGGGATCAGCGGAGCCGCGAGGCCTCCTGCTACCGGATCAGCGTGACAGGGGGCAGCACCCAAACCCCATGATCGCCCTGCGGCTCTGTGTGTGACAGGGGGCGAGGCCACAACCTCCCTATCCGCCCTGCTCTGTTCGTGACAGGGGAAGGCACCCCAAGCACCTGATCAGCCCTGCTCTGTGCCTGATAGGGGGGAGCTCCCCAATTCCCTGATCACCTGCGGCTCTGTGTGTGACAGGGGAAGGCGCCCCAACCCCCTGATCGCCCTGCTCTGTGTGTGACAGGGGAAGGCGCCCCC
>NW_005871214.1:131539-176778 GCF_000147115.1 Myotis lucifugus | reverse complement strand
CCCCCCCCCCCCCCGACCCAGGCCCTGCTCTGTGTGTGACAGGGTAGAGCCATAACCTCCCCATCGGCCTTGCCCTGAGTGTGACAGTGGGCTGCGCCCCAACCCCCTGATCGGCCCTCCTCTGTGGGTGATAAAGGGTGGCGCCCCAACCCCCCAACCCCCCCCCCCCTTCCCCGCCGACGGGCCCTGCTCTATGTGTGATGGGGTAGAGCCATAACCTCTCCATCGGCCCTGCCCTGAGTGTGACAGTGGCGGTGCCCCAATCCCCTGATCGGCCCTGCTCTGTGGGTGATAGAGGGCGGCGCCCCAACCCCCTGATCTGCCCTGTTCTGTGTGTGACAGGGGACGGTGCCCTAACTCCCCTATCGGCCCTACTCTGTGAGTGACAGGGGGGAGCTCCCCAACCCCCTGATGGGCCCTGCTCTGTGCGTGACAGGGGGGAGCTCCTCAACTCCCTGATCAGCCCTGCTCTGTGCATGACAGGGGGCAGCACCCAACCCCCTGATTGGCCTTGCTCTGTGCGTGACAGGGTACGGAGCCCCAACCCCCCTGATGGTCCCTGCTCTGTGCGTGACAGGGGACAGCGCCCCAACCCCCGATTGGCCCTGCTCTGTGCGTGACAGGGGGTGGCGCCGCAACCTCCCCATCGACCCTGCCTTGAGTGTGACAGGGGGCGGTGGCCCAACCCCCCTATAGGCCCCACCCTGAGCGTGACTGAGGGTGGCATTGCAACCTCCCAATCCGCCCTGCTCTGTGCATGACAGGGGGCAGTGCCCCAACTCCCCAATCAGCCCTGCTCTGAGCCCGACCAGGGGCTGCACCTAGGGATTGTGCCTGCCCTCTGCCACCCAGGAGCAGGCCTAAGCCAGCAGGTCGTTATCTCCCGAGGGGTCCCAGACTGGGAGAGGGCACAGGCCGGGCTGGGGGACCCCCCCCCGAGTGCACAAATTTTTGTGCACCGGGCCTCTAGTCTATATATATAAAAGACTAATATGTAAATTGTCCCCTTGGGAGACCGGGATTCAACTGCTCCCTATGACGGTCACTGACCACCACGGGGAGGCACCAAATGAAGGAAGGTCCCAGCCAGCAGCTGGCACCAGGGAAGGAAGGCCCCGGCCGGCAGCCGGAAGGCCCTGATCAGCCCTCATCACCAGCCAGGCCTAGGGACGCTACCCGTGCATGAATTTTGTGCATCGGGCCTCTAGTGTTCTTTAAGAAAGAAAGATATATAAATTGCTTTCTTGCTAGTCCACAGAACACACTCTTGATGATTTTATTATGTATGAGACAAAGGAAATAGTATAATAGTGCACAGGCGAAGAAAGGGGAGTAGGATAAGCTGATTTCCCAAACAAAATAATATGTGTGTGCTTAGTCACATATAAATTATAAAAACTCCCCCCACAAAAAAAGCAATGAAAATATAATCCAGCTTTTGTATGCCTGGGGGAATTGTGCCCCCTACAACATAACAGGCAACTGGTTGTCAAAAAAGAAGCTGGAGAGTTCCCAAGGTGGTTACAGAGCAAAGACAAACTTGTCAACATGCAGAAGCTAACAAACAGGGATGAATTGAGTAGTGGTTTAACCAAAGAACCTCCTTTGAAGCTCATAATAAACCAACAGTGAAATGAGAAGGGCAAATGAAAAAGGCAATAAGGGTTTCTTCCAGTTAAAAATGGGGACTGAACCTCTATCTTCTTGAACCCTCCCTGACATGAGAGTTAAGAATTAAAAACTGAAGGAAATACAGGGCACAGAGGACTAAAGAGCAGATTAGAAAAGTCTGTACATTTTTCAAAGATGGAAAGTGGATGGCAAGGCGTAACTATCTTGGGTTTCCTCTTTCTCCACTCTGCTAAGTGTTTTTCCATTCTGCCAGCAGGGAGGGAAGCTGACAAGAAGCCAATTCACACCAGAGAACCCTTAACAGGTTTTAGAACTGAGGGCACCAGATATATCTGATGGCAAAGGTGTAAGGAGCTAAAAACAGGAAGATGGTTGAAAGTTTGCAGGAGTAACAAGACCTCCCAGATCCCTGCCCCACACAGTGCACTGAAGACTTACAATCGAAGTCTGGAGACAATAAAGAAATGAGCAACTCTCTAGCACTGGGGACATTGCACAGAGCAAGTGAAGCCTTCACTGAAAATAATGGGGTTAAATGAAACTCTGCATGCTGAAGAGTGAGATCTTTGCCAGCCCCCTTCCCTGACTAAGCTCCCAATTCTAGATGAGGCAGGAGATTAGGAGGTCCATTTTTAGAGAAACTGACAACCTTGAGAGGAAACACCTATACATGTACTAATGAAATGGCAAGGTCTCTACCCAATATACCACATCCACGTGTGCGCACACACAAGCACAGAGAGGCCCTAATAGGTTTTCTGATTACTAACATCCTATATAATAAAAGCCTAGGTGGTCCTCGAGCCCTCGCACGTGATGTCATCACAAGATGGCCGCCCCAAGATGGCCACACGCACAGCGGAGGTGGGGCCCTGCAGCCGCTCTGCGCAGTGAGACCTGAGGGTCCCCCGGCTCTGCACAGTGTGGAGGAGGCCTGTCCCGGCATTTCCACTGCCTCGAGCGGAGGAGGCGGGTCGCGGCATGGGAGGGCAGTTGTGGGCTATCGGGCCAACAGGGGAGGGCAGTTGGGGGCGATCGGGCCGGCAGGGGAGCAGTTAGGGGCAATCAGGCAGGCGAGCAGTTAGGAGCCAGCAGTCCCAGATTGTGAGAGGGATGTCCAACTGGCGGTTTCCCCAAGGGGGTGCCAGATTGGAGAGGGTGCAGGCCGGGCTGAGGGACACCACCCCCCCCCCCCGCACAGATTTTGTGCATCAGGCCTCTAGTCTCTCTCTCTCTCTCTCTCTCTCTCTATATATATATATATATATATATATGTATATGTATATGTATGTATACATACACACACACACACACTGAGTGACCAGATTATTATGACCACCTGACGTTTGTAGGCAAATTAGCTATAATTTCATGCTGAAGTTGCTAGAGGGCCAGACCATTATAAATAGGGAAGCAGGTTGTTTACCACCACAGTGGAAGTGATTTTTTTCTAAAGATATGGGTAAACCGTGCAATTTAACAGCCTTTGAACATGGGATATATATATATATATATATATATATATATATATATATCCTATCTAATAATAGAGAAACATGGTAATTAACCGTAACTTCGCCACCCTTCCCATTGGCTAATCAGCGAGATATGCAAATTAACTGCCAGCCAAGATGGCGGCTGGCAGCCAGGCAGCTGAAGTGAACATGAGGCTTGTTTGATCCAGTGACAGAGGAAGCCAACGTTCCCTGCCTGCCACAGCCCAGCTCTGAGCTTGCTCTCTAAGAAACAATGTTGCAAATATAGAAGCTAAACAAAACCCAGAAACCTGCTTTCAGTCAGCCGGGATCTCAGAGCTGGAGTCGCAACAAAGTTTCAAATACAGAAGGTAAACAAAGCCCAGAAACCTGCTTTCAGCAGCCGAGGTCTCAGAGCTGGAGCTGAGCCTCAGAGCTAAAGCCAGCTCTCAGCTCCAGTGACAGCCATAGAAGGTAACTAAATCCCAGAATAAAAAAAAAAGAAAAAAAGGAGAAGTTGGGAGCTTCAGTCACCCACCAGCCTGAAAACAGCCCTCAGCCCCTCACCCAGATTGGCCAGGCACCCCAGTGGGGACCCCCACCCTGAAGGGGGTGTGACCAGCTGCAAACAGCCATCATCCCCTCACCCAGGCTGGCCAGGCACCCAAGCGGGACCCCCACCCTGATCCAGGACACCCTTCAGGGCAAACCAGCCGGCTCCCACCTGTGCACCAGGCCTCTATCCTATATAGTAAAAGGGTAATATGCCTCCCAGCACCGGGATCAGCGGAGCCGCGAGGCCTCACTGCCCTGGTGTCAAGCAGAGCCGCGAGGCCTCCCAGCACCAGGATCAGCAGAGCCATGAGGCCTCCCAGCACTGGGATCAGCGGAGCCACAAGGCCTCCTGGCCCAAGGAGCAGCTTGACAGGGGGCAGCACCCAAACCCCCTGATCGCCCTGCGGCTCTGTGTGTGACAGGGTGCGGTGCCCCAACCCCCCCATTGGCCCTGCCCTGAGTGTGACAGGGGGAAGTGCCCCAACCCCCTGATCGGCCCTGCTCTGTGGGTGACAGGGGGTGGCGCCCCAACCCCCTGATCCGCTCTGCTCTGTGCGTGACAGGGGGCAGCGCCCAACCCCCTGATTGGCCCTGCTCTGTGTGTGACAGGGTACGGAGCCCCAACCCCCCTGATGGGCCCTGCTCTGTGCGTGACAGGGGGTGGCGCCGCAACCTCCCCATCGACCCTGCCTTGAGTGTGACAGGGGGCGGCGCCCCAACCCCCCAATCGGCCCTACCCTGAGCGTGACTGGGGGTGGCATTGCAACCTCCTGATCCGCCCTGCTCTGTGCATGACAGGGGGCGGTGCCCCAACTCCCCAATCAGCCCTGCTCTGAGCCCGACCAGGGGCTGGGGGGCAGGCACCTAGGGATTGGGCCTGCCCTCTGCCACCTGGGAGCGGGCCTAAGCCAGCAGGTCGTTATCTCCCAAGGGGTCCCAGACTGTGAGAGGGATACCCCCGCCCTGCCAGTGCACAAATTTTTGTGCACCAGGCCTCTAGTATACATACATATATATATATATATATATATATATATATATATACACACACACACACACACACACACACACACACACACACACACATACTCTAAGTGGCCAGACTATTATGACCACCCCATCAGTACTTCGTTAGGCCGCCTTTTGCCTTCAATACTACGGCGATTCTTCTTGGCATTGACTCCATGAGATGTTGAAAGGTGATGCAAGGAATCTGACACCATGCCTGATGAATAGCACTGTCCAGTTCTGTGAGATTTGATGGTTGTGGAACCAGCTGCCTGATGGCTCTTTTAACTTCGTCCCACAAATGCTCAATTGGATTGAGATCTGGTGATTGTGGGGGCCACCTAAGCAAGGTAAAGTCTCCCTCATGTTCTTAAAACCACTCCTGCACAATACGAGCATCGCGGCATAGCGCATTGTCTTGTTGGAAGAAGCCATCTCCACAGGGATTCACCATCAACATGATAGGATGAACTTGGTCAGCAACGATACTTAGGTATGTTGTGCTATTCAGACATTGTTCCACATGAATTAAAGGGCCCAAATCATGCCAGGAAAACATGCCCCAAACTATAACACTGCCCCCACCAGCTTGAAGGGTTGCACTCATGCATGTGGGGTGCATGCTTTCATGCTGTTTCCGCCAAATTCTCACTCTGCCATCTGCATGATGCAACTGGAAATGTGATTCATCGGACCACATGACTTTTTTCCAATGCTCAACTGTCCAATCCTTGCATTCCTGTGCAAATTTGAGACGTTTTATCTTGGTAACTGCAGACAGCAAAAGTGTTCGAACAGGCCTTCGGCTTCCATATCCCATACGATGCAGTGTACAGCTAATTTGCCTACAAATGTCAGGTGGTCATAATAATCTGGCCACTCAGTGTGTGTGTGTGTGTGTGTGTGTGTATGTGTATGTGTATGTGTGTGTATATATGTGTATATATATCTCCCTTTGAATGTGGGAGATATATATATATATATATATATATATATATATATATATATCTCCCACATTCAAAAGCTGTTAAATCGCATTGTTTACCCATATCTTCAGAAAAAAATCACTTCTACTATTGTGGTAAACAACCTGCTTCCCTATTTATAATGGTCTGGCTCTCTAGCAACTTCAGCACGAAATTATAGCCAATTTGCCTACAAACATCAGATGGTCATAATAATCTGGCCACTCAGTGTATATAAAAGCCTAATATGCTAAGTGTCCAAACAGTCTACCAGTCACTATGACGTGCACTGACCACCAGTAGGTTAGCTTGCTGCTGGGGTCCCAGCCAATCGGGACTTGGTGAGATGGGCCGGACATGCCCTGAAGCGCTCCCACAGTCCCTCCCTGGCCAGCTGGCCCCCATCAGCCCCAATCAGCCCGATAGCTGGCCAGGCCAAAGGACCCCACCCATGCACGAATTTGTACACCGGGCCTCTAGTGTAACTATAGAGATAAAACATAAAAGTCAGAGACCAAAATGCTCACAAAGAACTGAGTAGTTACAATACAAGCAATAGAAAAAACTGCAAAATTAATATAGGTTCTATCTATAACAGACTCAAAAATAAACAAGTGCATCCAATCCCTGAAATAAAAACAACATACTATTACAGATGAATATTCAGAAAATAAGTAAGAGCTTTTGGAAACTCAAAATGTAACAGAAAAAAAAAAAACACAGAAAGACTGGAACATTAAAATGAGCCAATCTACCATGAAAATATAACAAGAAGACAAATATAGGGTGTCCCCAAAAACATGTATACACACTTTAACAACTGATAACTCACTTAATTTTCACTCTTTTTCAGATTTAACTGATTTAAAATAAATGGGTGATGCCAGACTAGGCTTTGAACAAATAAAATTTATCCTCAAGTGCCACTAGACTTTTTTTTATGAGGATACATAAAAGATAAACTTTATGGTACAAAACTGGCAACAGTTGACAAGTTGAGGGCACACAAATACTGAACAAAATGACTCTTGATGTTTGTGATTCCATTGCTTCGCATTATCAGCAGTGCCTGGGCCAGAAGGGTCATCAGTTTGAAAACAGGCATTGACCAAAAAAAGTATTCATTTCTGCAGATTCTTTAAATTTTGAAAATGAACTATATATTCTATATATCTAAAAAGCCAGTGGCCGTAATGGCCATAACAACCATAACGACCGGTCGCTATGACACCCAGTGTGGCCAGCGAACCAGCCCGATCAGGGGGTGGGGCCGGCCGGCCAACCTCATAGCCCCTCCCCCCTGCCGGCCTGTCCCTGATCGGACTCTTCCACCCCAATCAAGAGTGGGGCCAGCTGGCCAAAAGGCCCTCCCTTCCCCCCAGCCAGCCCGCCCCACCACGGTAGGCCCACAGCCGCTCCCCACGGCCAGCCTGAGCCTGATCGCATCGCCTACCCATAGGGGCAGGGCTGGGCAGGCCAAACCTCCTGCAGCTTCCTTTCACCTTGGCCGCCCCAACCCCTGGATCTGCACCTCCCACCCCAATATAGGGGGGCGGGGGCTGGCCCGGCCTCCTGCAGCCCCTCTACCCGGCTGGCCATGCCCCTGATGGGCCCCCACCACCCTGATCGGCCCACAGCCCCTCCCCCTGGCCAGTCCCAGCCCTAATCGCCCCTCTACCTCAATAGGAGGCGGGCCAGCTGGTCAACCTCCTGCAGCCCCTCTCCTTGCCTGGCCCCACCCCAGATTGTCCCCCCACCTCAATCAGGGGCAGGGCCAGCCGGCCAACCACGCATGGCACCTCCCCCAGGCTTCTGGCTCCTGATCGGCCCCCCCACCCATTTGGGAGTGGGGCCGGCCGGGCCCATCGCCCACAGCCCCTCCCCCATAGCCAGCCCCACCCCCTGATTAGTCCCCACCACCCCCGATTGGCCTGGGGCCCCTTCCCCCCCAGAAAAGTTCCCCCCCTTGATCGCCCCCAACACACAAATCGAGGGGGGAGCTGGCCAGCCAACCTCCCACGGCCCCTCCACCAGCCTCTGACCCCTGATCAGCCCCTCCCATCCCATTCGGGGGCAGGGCTGGCCAGCCCACCACCCACAGCCCCTCCCCATGGATGGCCCCATCCCAAATCACCCCCAAATTGGGGGCGGGACCCATCAGCCAATCGCCTGCGGCCCCGCCCCCCAGCCAGCCCAGCCCTGATCAGGCCCCAGTCAGGCCCCAATTGGGGCCGGCCAGACCCCACCCGTGCACGAATTCGTGCACTGGGCCTCTAGTATGTTAATAAAAACTGACTTTATAATCATTCAAAGCGTGTATACATTGCCCAGCCGGTGTGGCTCGGTGGATAGAGAGTGTTTACATTTCTGGGACACCCTGAATAATATATATATATATAAGAAAAATTGAGGAGCAATTCAAAAGTCCAACACATGACCAATAGGAATGCCAAAAAGGCACAGGGACAGAAAAAGAGAAAATGAAGATAAGGAAATTATCCGAGAAAGAATTCAATCCAAATTTTCAGAAAAAAAGGATATGAGCTTCAATATATAGAGTCATTATGTCCTCTGCACAATAAATAAAGGCCCACATCAAAGCACAACACTCAAATTTCCGGACACTGAGGACAAAGAGTAGATCTCAAAAGCTTACAGAGAAAATAAGAACAATAAAGGATGAGGAGTTCGGCTGACATAGGCCTTCTCAATACCAACATTGGAAAATAGAAGGAAATGAACCAATTCCTTAAAACTTCTGAGGGAGGCTGGATTCCAACCTATAAATCTATACATAGACAAAATGTCAATCAAGTATGTGGGTAGAATAAAGACATTCTCAGAAAAACAGTTCTCAAAAATTGTTGTAATATTGTAATTTATAACAAGGAATATATATTTGGTCTTCTTCCACTATTCCTGACACATAGCTCCTAAAACCCTTGGAATTTCCTAAATGAAGGATTACAGGTTCAATTCCTGAGCATGTACCTTGGTTGCTGGTTCAATCACTGCCCCAGCCTGGGAGTGTGTGCGGGAGACAACCAATCAATGTGTGTGTCTCTCTCACATCAATGTGTGGTTTTTTGTTTTTTCTCTCTCTCTCTCTCTCTCTCTCTCTCTCTCTCTCTCTCTCTCTCTCTCTCTCCCCCCCCCTTCCCCCTCCCTTCCACGCTCTCTAAAAAACAGTGAAAATCATATCCTCGGGTGAGGATTAACAATAATAAAAATTATAATAATAAAATTAGTATTCTAAATGTTTTCACCCAAACTAAAATCAGACCTCCACATTTCTGGCTGTTTTTTAACCTTAGCTGTTCTACTACTTAAAAAATTATATCTTCCTAATACCTTCACCTTGAACAAGTAATGCACATGAAGAAAACAGCCCAGAACCAAGAAACAAGAGCCAGTGGCAACTTGACTCCAGTGAATCAGAACAATTCAATACAAAGTAAGCCAACCAATGAGAAAACACAGTGTTGACAAGGGATCAAAATGTTGCACATGCCCTTGCTGGTTTGGCTCGGTGGATAGAGCATTGGCCTGTGGACTAAAGGGTCCCAGGTTCAATTCCACCAAGAGCACATGTACGGCTTGCAAGCTCAATCCCCAGTAGAGGGTATACAGCAGGCAGCCAAGCAATGATTCTCTCTCCTCATTGATGTTTCTCTCTCTCTCTCCCCCTTCTTTTCTGAAATAAAGATTTTTTTTTTAATGTTGCATGTTATGTCCTAGCCGGTTTGGCTCAGTGGATAGAGCGTTCTATTCCAGTCAAGGGCACATGACCAGGTTGCAGGCTCGATGCCCAGTAGGAGGCATGCAGGAGGCAACCAATCAATGATTCTCTCTCATCATTGATGTTTCTTTCTCTCTCTCCCTCTCCCTTCCTCTCTGAAATCAATAAAAATATGTATTTTTAATGTTGCACATTATAAGCTTCTAGGAATCTGACTTCAAGACCCCTAAGGAACTTCAGTATAGAAATTTCAAAGGTGTAAATCATACAAATATGAACTCAACCAAGTCATAAGCTTTTATCTTCCCCTTTCCCTTCCCCTTCCCCTTCTTATTTTTATTTTTATTTTTTATTAATCCTTACCCAGGGATATTTTTCCATTGATTTTTAGGGAGAGTGGAAGAGAGAAGGAAAGACAGGGAGGGAGAAACATTGATGTGATTGGTTGCCTCCGAGCTATGTGCCCTTGACTGGAATCAAACCAGGGACCCTTTGGTCCGTAGGTCGATGTTCTATCCACTGACCCAAACAGTCTAGGGCTATTTTCTTCTTAATTTCAGGCATTCTTCTCACAAACTGGAAGTCCGTTTTTTTCCTCTCTCAAGCACTCATTTTATCTGATTCAAGAAAACCTGTGACTTAAATCTTTAAGACAACCAATCTGGTCAGCTTTCCAAGACACAGCTGTTATGCTACAGACCGATGCACTTCATGGATGCAGGACACATAACTAGCTATAGAATCTGCAGGTCCTAATGCAAAATGAAAATGCAGTGCTTCTTGTTCAAAAATTATTAGAAATTTCGAGCCAGCAACAGCAAAGTATTAAACCAAGCGCAAGGCCCTTCCAAGCCCGGGCCCTGTGCCACTGCACAGTTGCACACCCATGAAGCTGGCTCTGGATGCAGGACTCGGAGCAGTGATGCCCTTTTTTAAAGTATTTGAGTTACAGGTGGACAGGATGGGGAGAGGTGATTTATTGTTAACTGGTAATGGCTATTTGATAAAATTCCTAGTAGAAATAAATTCTCCAACATTTTATAGTTTTTGCTAAAGACTCTGAAGAGAGAAATGTAAACATTTTAACATATTCAAGAACTTGTTCAGGAAATAGTTCTTTGTATTGGAATTAAGATTCAAAGCCTCGTGGAATTTATTTCAGTTTAGAACTTAAATTTTTTAATGAGCTGTCATGTCCAGTTTGTCTTGAGATTTTAAAAACACAACTAAAGGTCACTTTTAAGGACAGACTGAATGATTTGCATAATCTGCATAATAAATGAGGCACCTTTCTGCTAAGATAACTGCAAATGTGAGACACAAATTACTAAATAGCATTCTACAGCAGTACATATGTTTATGGGGATACTTGAATAGTATGTCTCTTAGCAACCACCAACTGCTTTCCAGACTTGCAAAGTGGTTGAAAGCAGTCTTTAGAAATATGCTGCTAAACTCTTGCCACAATGATCCATCCAATGAAATAATTCAAGGTTTTGTCAATTCATTTTGATCTAATGGGGAGATAATAAAGAAACCATTTTCCAAACCATCCTAACACAGATGAAAATTACCTTTATTGGGAAGAGAGAAAGTTGTTCCATAAGCCCAGGCAAGCCTACACACTACAGTGATAGAAGGCAGTTACCAAGTTAGCTAAGTCTAAAATCAACATTACCATATACAATGCACTGTGTAATCAATTGACTATCTCTGATAAATCTGACAGCTTTCTTGTGTAAAGACTTAAGATTAAGTACATAAAAAATGGTAAAGGTTGTGTAAATCTAGATTTAATAAAAATTGCAATGAAATTTAAGCAAGCCAGTCATTCTTAAATTTTTAAAAAAACAGCAAACTGTTCAAAGGTACAGGTCACAGACCATTTTGTCAGACTCATACAAAAATCTGGATTTTCAGCTTATCTTGAAAAATTAGAAGATGTAGCAACACTTGGCCCACTTACCTACCTACTGGCCAACAGTTAACAGGAGCAGACTGGCAGCAGGGTCGAAGCTCCCTAAGTCACCACTGTGTCCATCACTCCTTTCGTCACATTCGAACTACTTCATTTTGTACCACTTGTCTGGCCTCTGTAAAGATTTGAATGTGCCATCCTGGTTCTCACATATTAACAAGTGCATGCTCCTGGCACTAAAAAACATTCACTTTCAACACTGATTGGAAGAAACCAGTTGGCCAATTGGAACTGATGAGAATCCAAGGACAGGAGAGACTACGTGTAACATCTTTTAAAAATTCCAACAGCCAGGGAAGAACCATAAAAATAGAGTCCAAAGGGTTTTTGTTGTTGTTGTTGTTTTAGAATGTTGAAAGTCAGATTTCAAAAACTCTATATAAAACACCAGGTAAGACATAAGACACCAACGCCATATGACTTCATGGAGTAAGGCTATTCAAGAAAATATTTGAAAGAAGGTTCTCAAAACAAGAACTGATCCCAATAAAAACAGTGGTGACAGCAGCAGTGTGACATTTACTGACTACTTATTATGTGTCAGGAATTGTTCTATGGGCTTATTTATGTATTCAATTATTAAATCTCCACAACATCCTTTCAACATAATTACTATTACATTGTGGATATTTTCCACCTACTTTCCAGAATAGATGAGGCATAGAGTAGTTATATAATTTGCCCAAGGTCACGCACTAAAAAATGGTAGAGGCTGAATGCAAACCCGTTTCTACACTCAACCAGTAATCTATACTGCTTCCTGATGAGTAAGAAACATGGGAAATATTGAAAAGGGCTCCTGAGGCAACACAGGAAGCTTTCCATCAAGCTTCAGATTTTAAAAGGACACATACAAATGATGAAAGGAAGGAAACATAATGAATGTTAAATATAAATGAATGGCACAGTCTTACAAAAATAATCTTAGGAAGGCTAATGCACAAAATCAGCTGAGGTTTATGCAGGACAACCAAATGAGAATGTACTTATAACTGAAATATTTTGACTATTCTTACCTATTATAACATATATGTTCATTATTTTTAATGCAAAAAGTAGAGAAATACAAAAATTAGAAAGTGAAGATCATCACATATAATCACATCGTATCTGGCAATTAACAACAATTTCTATACCTCCTTTCAAAATTTTCAGTGCAAATAATCCTTTTCCCTAAAATATCAGGCTGAGGCTCAAAAAAAAAAAAAAATCACACTGCTTAAAACAGTACATGTTGCATTTAAAAACAGATCAAGTATAGCTCTATCACATTATTTTCACAAATTTAGGATTATTTCACTACATAAATGTTCAGTTTATTCAACCAACCCCCTACTGAGGAACTTTTAAATTGTTTCCATCTTTCTAAGAATTATTAAAAATGATGCATTCAATATCCTTGTACATGTATCTTTGTATACATACCTATTTCTCAGGGACTTGCTCAGTCAAAATTTAAGTTGATATAATACTAACAGATTTCCTCTTCAGAGAATTATGCCAATTTAATGTACGTATCTATTTACACATTTTCTTACGGGTTTTACGGTGTACCAAGAAGGGGCTTTTCTACCCAAGCCTCTATTGTATTTCATTCTCCTCTACCCATACCACAATTCAAAATGAATGTTTACCTTTACAGTATATTTTAATAGCAAATATCATTCATTTTCTTTTTCAAAAACTGTTATTTCATAAAAATTTCATTTAAATTTTTCAAATAAAGAAACTAGTGAAAATTTAATTAGAATTGCACTAATGTATAAATTATTTGGAGATTCTAAAAATATCTTTATGATAGCAAGTTTTCCTTCTGGAATATGTTACATTTCTGCGTTTATTTAACCCTTCTTTGCAAAATTTTATTGTTTCATATAAATCTTTAAATTTTGTTTCAAAAGCTGGAGATTTTTTTAAAAATATCAGAATTTTTAAAAAAGATATCCTACTATTATGGGCAGATAATATGAGGATAGTGTGAAAAGAGAAATTAATAGTTAATGGGAAACTACTATGCACCATGCATGATATCAGCAGACATTTTTACACATCCTATCATTTTATCATCATAACAAGCCTACTTGTTGTAGCTTATAAGAGGCGGCTGTTTTGCCATTTTACAGAAGAAAACGCTGAAGCTCAGAATAGTCAATAATCTGCCTAAGTTTTCAGTTCCTGTTTAAGATTGAAGGTAGGGATCCGATCTTTGTATCATGCCAACTGAATTAAACATTAACAGCTGCCAGTTTGGGGGTGTTTCCCTATTTTACTTAACAATGACTCATGTATCCTGTTATCCCCATGCCACAAATGAGGAAACTCAACCTTGGACATTAAGTAAATAAACTTGTTTAAAGTCACATTGCAAATAGGCAGAAAAGCCAGGGTTTGAAAGGAGTTTCTTCTTATCCCTCAGCTCATATTCTCATCTCCTAAAATATACTTAAGAGTTCACAGGGAAGTCAGGATTCAAATCCAGAGCTTCCAAACTTTTTTCCCACTACATTGTATTAAAATAGCTCAATTCTTACTTTGCTTTTGTCTTTACTGACAGGGGAATGAGAGTCAGAATAGGTTGTAAAGAAAAAGTTAGCTGCTATGGAAAATAAGTTTAAATCTCATGGCTAGAATAAATTAAGTCTAACACTTAAAAAGTGATATGTTGAGCCCAACTAGTGTGACTCAGTGGACTGAGCATCAACCCATGTACCAAGAGGTCACTGGTTCGATTTCAGGGCACATGCCTGGGTTTTGGGCTCGATCCCCAGTAGGGAGTGTGCAGGAGGCAGCTAATCGATGTTCCTCTCAAATAGATGTTTCTGTCTCTGTCTTCCTCTCCCTTTCTCTCTCTCTAAAATCAATAAAAACGTTTTTTAAAAGTGATATATTGAGACCACCAAATTCTTTTTGAGGTCTTTGAGAATAAGAAATCTGATCAAAGAAAAGAAACAAGGTAAATGTTACCACAGGGTGGAATCTCACTAATAATAATGCTTCAAGCTCCTAAAGACCCATCCATTTCCAGCAGGTCCCAAGTCAGGACCAAACTTCCCAGCTCAGAAGCAGCAGGCAGGGAATTGAGGCCCTACTCCTTGAAGGTGCTGAGATCCAACGTAAGTCATCAGCAGTAGGAAAAGGAACAGGAGACCAGCTTTATAGGTTACCAACATGAATGAATAGGGTATTCTGGGAAAAAAAATGGCAGCTAACTGGCATCCAGGGCTTATGCCCAACATGACAGTTAACACACTGGCTAGTCATGTGATTATATTCAAGTACTACTCAATGGTGCCACTGAACCTGCCAAAACTCCAACCAGCCCTTTTATGACTGATTTAGGAACTGGGGTGAGACCTGGTCTAAAGGTGAGTTTATCAAAAGATCCAGAAGAAGAAATGTAAAGAAAGCAAAAGTTGTAAAAAATGAGGCAGGGCCTGAAAAAGTAAAGTATAAATGGATGGACTTCATTATTTATAATTTATTTCTTGTCTTTGGCAAGACTTGAGGACAGACGATCAATCCCATTGTTTGTAAGTATTTAAAGCAACTTTACCAGTACACAGCAATAAGCCCAGAAGTTCACTAGTGTCTCGAGGCAGATGAATGGCATTCCTTTTTATGATCAAGTTCCAAGGCCTACAGATGAGGGGAAGGCTGTAACCACAACATTCTGGCCTTTACTATAGCATCTGACAAAGTTTCTATACTTTGAACAGAATATTTTTTGATTAGTCCTCACCTGAGGACATTTTTTTCCATTGCTTTTCAAAGAGATTGGGAGGGAGGGAAGGAGGGAGGGAGGGAGGGAGGGAGGGAAGGAGGGAAGGAGGGAGGGAGGGAAGGAGGGAGAGAGGGAGGGAGAGAAACAGACATTGACTGGTTGCCTCCCACACACGCCCCAACCAGGGAAGGGGAGCAAACCCACAACTGCTGTAAGTGGCTTTGACTGGGAATCGAACTCACAACCTCACCAGTTTGGACTGGCACTCTAACCACTGAGCACACATCGCCCAGGGCATGAACAGAATTTTAAAACACAGGAAGGATGTGACATTAGAGTAAATTCTTGACTGGTTCAAGGATGTAATTTAAAGATTGCTGATGAATGAATCTGCGCTATAGTAAAGGGAAGTTGCTAAAGGCATGCCACAGGCCCCTGTCCTCAGTCTGAGCTAGTTTAGCAATTTTAATCAATGACTTCGGTAAGGCCAATAGCCAGCATACTTAAGAAGGCCACAGATGAGATTAAGATCGAAGACTAATGAATAAGGTGGATGACAGATTCAAGATCCAGAAAGACTTTAAAAGGCTGATGAAAAATGATATTCTATAGGAATATATGTCAGATCCTACACCTAGATTAAAACACACACACACACACAATGAGAAAACAAGGGAAACCATCACTTTACAACATCATGCATAGAGCTAAATTAGACTTTACAACATCATGCATAGAGCTAAATTAGAAGTCAGTTAAAACCACAAGCCTAATGTAAATAAGGCTGAAATCTAGCCTCCAAAGGAATGGAGAGCCTAACTCTATGCTGGGCTGGACTGACCAGGCTCAGGGCACAGATGTCACTCTTGAAGACAAACAGACACATGTTGAAGACTTCAAAAACTGACAAGTGAGACATGGTTGATGAAGTAAGGACTCGGGCTAGAGCAGAGAGCACACACCGAAAGCTACTAGGCGAGATACAGAAATCAGATAGGCTGAGTTCATCCTGATCAGGATATCAGAACTAACTGAAAATTCCCCATGAAAACTGGGACTTATGTTTTCTTGGAGGGAAGAAGTCTGGCTACAACTGAATGAAGTGGGTAGCCAAAGCTTCCTTCAGGCGAGCTGGTCTGCCTCCCACTGTTTGACATCTGGGTACCAGGTTACCATAAATGAGCCTGCAAGTATCTAAGCTCCAACTGCATTTAGAGAAAAAGAGCCACGGGTAAACACAAAAACTGTGCCTCACACCTATGGCTGGGCCAGTGATATACTGAGAGACTATTCTGGGAAATAAGGCCAAAGGGTACCAGGTATAGGGAGGTTCAACATAAAACAATTTCTCCATCAAAAAAATGGGACAGGCTGCCTGTGTATGTGGCCTCTCCTAACTGAAACGGGGTAAGCTGAGGTCTACCCCTGATCAGAATTTCCAAGAAGATTGGTACAAGAACTAGAATAGACAACCCAAAACATCCTTTCCCAGTCTGGGTTTCTCTGCTGGTCTCATCTCACTGAGCTTCATTACTGTCAGTAACCATAGACCATGGAGAGCACACTGAGCTGGGCCAGCATGGTTCTCATGTAAAGAAAGCACTGGCGCTCAGCCTGTGTGGCTCAGTGGTTGAGCGTTGACCCATGAACCAGGAGGTCATGGTTTGATTCCCTGTCAGGCCACATGCCTGAGTTTCGGGCTTGATCCCCAGCAGGGGGCATGCAGGAGGCAGCCGATAGATGGTTCTCTCTCATCATTGATATTTCTCTCTTTTTCTCTCCCTTCTATTCTGAAATCAATAAAAACATACTTAAAAAAAAAAAAAAGAAAGAAAGCACTGGCTTCATAGGACGATTGTAGAATTTACTGTTTCCATGTCAACTAAACAGAGGCTTTACTGTGGAAGCATTATCTGATCCTCTCAGGCAGTTTAATTTACCAAATGTATAAGAGTACCTAGTTATTTCATTAGTGTCGAGAAGCGAGGGATACTCCTGCCTTGAAGTCATTCCAAGTTACTGTGAGGTTTGGAATCACAAGGAGGCATCATGGCACAATAGGCAGAAAAACAGAACAGAAGATATGCTTGGGAAAACTTGATCTTTCTAGACCTCAGTTCACTCGTCTATAAAATGGGCATAAAACTTAACCACATCTGTTCTAGATTGTTGTGCAAATCAAATTAGTCAAAGCAAGTAAAGGTGCTCTGAGACTATACAGTGTGATATAAATGCAAGGGCTTTCCAATACAAACACAGACTTGTTATGTCTTGTGTTCATTTTATCTGATATGCATTTTGCCTTCTTGGTATAAGAATTTGGGTCAGTCTACCCATTTACCCAGTGATCCATTTATACACCTACTTACCTGCCTCTAAGTACATCTCAAACCTCAATTTTCCAAAGCCTCCATGTTAAGGTGTGAGACATGATTCCCCAGTGTGGTATCAATACATGCTAAATGTGCAGTATAGTTCAATGATTTGCCCACGTAACCAGAGGGAAAGGGGGGTACAGGTGCTAATGAACCAGGGAAGGCACAGGCATTCCTGTCCATCTCTTAGCTGACAGTTGAATTCGGGTTTAATTCCACTCAGCCACATTACTGAGGATGTACAGGAAGTTCCATGACCCTCGGCTCCTTGGAACTAGCCTGCTTCTGGCATTCTACTAGACTGAACCACAAGAAACTGCTGTGTTTTGAATGTCAAAAACAGTCAAAATATCAGCTATGACTCAACCTAATAAATCCAGAATTCTAAATGTATTCATTTAATTAGGGGGAGAGAATGAGGTTATCATGAAGATTACCAAACTTTTTCCAGGTAAGACATAGAGAAGGTCAATTTCCTGCCAAATTAGTGGTTTAAACTTGAAGTTCTCACTGAGACACTTGGCTCCCTTGGAAATAGATATTTGTTCTTTTCTACATGAGGTGTCCATGTATCACTTGGAAAGGAACCATACACCAGCTGGCTAAATTACCCACTTTTATAGATGAATGTCAACAAGAAAAAGGAGATGTTTACTAAACACTCAGTGCCACAAAAGTACCCAAGTCCCAGGTAAAAAGGAAGATGTTACCTATGATATAAAATGTAAAATGACAAATCAGGAAAAATACATACTCTGATAAGTTCCAAACAGATAGATGGAAGTTAATGCCTTCAAGGAAATTTTAAAGTGTTGAGCTGTGCCATTTCCTAGCTGTGAAAATTCACCAATACTCTGACTTTGATTGTTTATTAAAGGTTACGAACCATGCCTACTCAGTTTTATCAGATCTGTGCAGTAGTTCCTTAAGACTCCTTATAGTTTTCAAGCAAACTAGGGCTACAAAAATAAAATTCCTTTATAACTAAATTTTAGGAAAGAAAACTGAAAGGATTTAGGAATTAGCATTCCTTTCTATTAAAATGTAATTAATTTCCAGCACAATAAATTGAAGAGATAGTTATTATCTATCTTTCAATGGGTATTAATGGAAACTAACTTATGTAGACAGGGTAGGGCAAAAGTAGGTTTACAGTCGAGTATGCAAAAGTTTATTCTTGTATTATTATGTATTCTTGTATTATTATTTATTAATTATTTTCCACATAAACAACTGATCTACTTTTGCCCCACCCTGTATATACATTTGTTTACAAGGTGATATAACTGCCATTGCTAGATGTTGAAAACATTAAGAGAAATGAGGTAAAATATTATCAAATGAATAACAAATATATACAACCACAAGAATTTGCTTACCTGTAATACAAATTTCTGATCTATATATTTTTTGGCAATGCTGGGTTGGAATTCTTGGCTTTCCAAAAATCGTATGAAAAATTCATATACAAGCTGCAACAACATAATTAAATTCAAATTATAATACACTGAGAATAGTATCAAAAACTATGTAAAGCCTGCAACACTAAAACTGACAGGTCTTAAACGTTGATTCGCTATGATATACATCTGAAACTAATATAACATTATACATCAGCTATACTTTAACTTTTTTAAAAATCTGTAAAAGAAAACACGACTGGGCTTAGAAAATTGGGTTTTAATATAAATGGACTGGTTATGCTAGCTAACCTTTCATTGTGGCTCACAGTTGCTGTTATGTTTTTTAACTTTTTAAGTTAAAAATTAGGAAATATAAAACATTCCAGAATTTTCAATAGTCACTGAAATATTTCCTTTCAGAAAATTTGTGGCAATTTACACTCCTCTAAGCAACATAGAATGGCAGAATATTCTCATCTGCAAAGAGTAAGAACATTCTCATCTGAATAGTCAACCTTAATAACTGTTCTGATAAACAATAGGAGATCATTGTTTATGCTGAAGTATACACAAGATCCTAGCATAGTACACAGCAGTATATTAACACAAAAACTTTTAAGAGACAGACAGACATTGGGTTGTAAGCCCAGCTCTGTTCCTTACTAACTGTGTAGCCCTAGGCAAGTTCATTTCTCTACACAGGAACTAACTTATATCACCACTGTCACCGTTGCCTAAAACAACACTTTCAAACTTTTTAGTCTCACTTTACAGTTAAAAATGATGAAAGACCCCAAAAAGCTTTTGTTTATATGTAATATAGAATATTTAGATTATAGTATAATTAGAAATAAAAACAAAAACATTTTAAATATGTATTTATTTCACTTTAAAACAAATAAAATATATTATGTGTTAACATAAATCATATATTTTGTAAAAAAATAACTTTATTTTCCAAAATATCATTGAGAAGAGAGGCACTGCTTTTTACTTTTGCAAATCTCTTTAGAGGCATGTCAGAAGACAACTATAGTTGTCTTATCTGCTTCAGTATTCAATCTGTTTGGATTTAAGTAGATAAAGAAAATCAAGCTTCACACAGATCTAGCCCATATCATATTTTCAGTCTTTTCATATAATTGGGATATTTTTCTTTGAAACCACACTACAACTCGACAAACAGTTGTCTCTTAAAGATGATTTGCAATGCAGAATGTGAAACCTTACCAGTGAATGCTTCATACTCTGTTACACTAAATTCCAATAGTCTGTCTTACACTTTGAATGGATCTTTATCCATGTGTGGTTTCCTAATATCATTTACTGGCCAACTGGAAAACACTGGTTCACTGTGTTATGTGAATCTTCAAATGTTGACACATTTCACTAGTCACATTCCTTAATATCTCCAATTTTATCAAAAAAGTCTAAGCTTTTGGAACCTGTAAAGTTCAAGGTGACACATACAAGACAGATACAAGTCTCTCAAATTTTAATTCTAAATTTTGTTTGAATGCTCTGTATTAGTGGCAAAAATTGTTTTCTTTGTCCATTTTAGAAAAAATATCTACCAAATACTCAAGCAGGAATAACCCTAGACTGTCAGGTATTCCTTCAGGTAAAAACGACATTTCATGAAAAAACAGCTTGGCTCGCAGCTCAAAGCAATCACATAAGTGCTTCCGCAAAAGACCCCTTCGCACTTCGGTAAGCAGCAGATGTGCTTTGTGCGTGCTTTCCATTTCTTCATGAAGAATATTTTTTTACATGTGTATTCAAAGGTCAAGATTTAATAAAATTAATAATTTTGTTGCTTCTTCAAGGACATTCTTTTTTGGGGGAGGGGGATGAATATTTCACATTTTCTAAATAAGATAGATAATTTATTTACATTTTATTAGTATATTTTTATTGATTTCAGAGAGGAAGGGAGAGAGAGAGGGAGCTAGAATCATTAATGATGAGAATCATCTACTGGCTGCCTCCTGCACGCCCTATACTGGGGATTGAACCCACAACCCGGGCATGAGCCTGACCGGAAATCAAACTGTGACCTCCTAGTTCATGGGTCAATCCACACCTGCCACGTTCCACTGGATCTTTTTTTTTAAATCCTCACCCGAGGATATTTTTCCATTGATCTTTAGAAAGAGTGGAAAAGAGAGGGAAAGACAGAGAAAAATATCGATGTGAGAGAAACACATTGACTGACTGCCTCCTGAATGCACCCTGAGGGCCCGGGCCTGGGAGGAGCCTGCAACCAAGGTACTTGCCCTTGACTGGAATCAGACACGGGACCCTTTGATCAGCAGGCCGATGCTCTATCTACTGAGCCAAACCGGCTAGGGCTACACTTGATTTTTTTAAAATCCCTTATTAAGCAGAAGAGACTTCACATAATCAGTTTCTTATTGAACAAAGGTCATCATTATAATATTCATCTCAAGGATATTCTTAGTTGAAATTGCCGTTGTTTTTTTTATTGCAAGTACGTGGCAGTGAAGAATAAGACTTCTAGGCCAGTTTGACACAACTGCCTTGATTTGTGCTGAGGCAACAAACAATTTCAACCACCATCACTTTACAGCTATTAGTAGAAATAGCAACACAGTGAAAAGAGCAAGTAATGGAGTATTATTATAAAACTAGTTTTGATGGCCACTAGTTTAGGCCACTGAAAATCAGGTTTGAGGTCCCCTCCTAAGGGCCTGCAGATACCACTAACCCAAACGTATCATATAGTAACCTTCTAACTTCAGACACTAATTTAACACTAGATTCACATTAAAATTTTACTTCTTTATAAAACTACTAGAGGCCAAAATCTACTAGAGGCCAAATTTCAATGCACGAAATTAGTGCAAGAGTAGGCCTTCCTTTTCCCTGGCTGCCAGCACCAGCTTCCCTCTGGCACCCAGGACCCAGGCTTCCCTCGCAGCCCCAGCTTCATCTGGAAGAACATCTGGTCTAATTAGCATATTACACTTTTATTATTATAGACTAGAGCCCCGTGCATGAAAACTCATGCACTGGAGGGGGGGGGGGGGGGGGGTCCCTCAGCCCGACCTACCCCCTCTCACAGTCCAGGAGCCTCAAGGGCGGAGGCAACCCAGCGATCAGGTGAAGGCAATGCCCCCATCACACCTCTGCTGCTGCCAATGCTGGCAGCGCAAGCCTTGGCCGGCCCTGGTTACCTGAGCTTTGGGCATCCCTGGGTGGCTGGGCAGCCAACATCCAAGGCTTGCCTGCGCCTTGGGCCAGCCCTGGGAGTCTGGGCAGCCACCATCCGAGGCTTGCCTGTGCCTCAGGCTGGCCCTGGGTGGCTGGGCAGCCTTGCCACACGTCTGCCGCCCAGGTGGGGCTGAGGGGACTGGGCCCCACCATCTTGTGGCTGTGGGCACCGCCATCTTTGAGAGCGGGGCAGTCAACTAGCATATTTCCTCCTTATTGGTTGTGGGCGCCGCCATCTTTGCAATAGCATGAGGGTCAATTAGCATATTCCCTCTTTATTAGATAGGATGTTTTTGTCTTTGAAACTCTCTGATTTCAGAAAATCTCCTTTCCCAATGATGTGAAGAAGACTGTCCAGTTGTACATGTTGTCCTCCTAGTTGTAGTAACTAACACCTGAGTCCCAACACCTCCTAGAACCATTCTTTTCTCAATATACTAATCTTTGAAATCGTAGTTTTACAAATAGAATGGAAGGCTTTTTCAAGTAACCCATTCAAGGGGTTTCATCTCTCTCTTGACTCCCACAGAGTGGAGAGATTCTTGTCTTCCAGACTGGACTGCCTGGCTTTCCACCAGAATTGGCAAAGTGCTCTATCCCCTCCAGTCCCTTGAAAGCAGGTATGGTTTCAGTTTGGTGAAAACACCTGAAACACATTTATTAATAAGCATAAGTGTTCTATGGACTTAAGAGACAGGTTTTACTTCAATCAAAAATCTCTCTTGCCTTTCTAAAGGAAAATACTGGGGACTTGGGAAGGATCAATTGGTTTTCAAGGTCACATAAAAGAATTCACTAAGGAACATAAATAAAAAGACTTCAGTATTCCTGTTTTTCAGTCTCAGGTGAAAAGCATTAAAAACAATCCCTTACTTGTAAATGGAAGTCCTGTAAAATCATAGTCTTTTTGTTTGTTGGTGGGTTGATTGGTTTTGTTAATCCTCACCCAAGGATATTTTTCCACTAATTTTTTTAGAGAGAGTGCAAGGGAGAGAGACAGAGAGAGAGAAACATCTATTTGAGAGAAACAAGTTGAATCTTTAAAGACAGCTCTTTTCCTGTCTCTTATACCATAAGATGTGGAACTTTCCGGAGATTATGTTTTTTTGTTTTCTTTTTAAATTTTTTCCAGACTACAATGCAATTCTATAAACTGCTGCCACGCATCTATACTAATAAAAGGGTAATATGCTAATTAGACCAGACATCTTCCGGACATCTTCTGGACAAAGCCACGGTGACAGGGGCCGAGGCAGAGGCAGTTAGGGGCGATCAGGCCGGCAGGGGGAGCAAGTAGGGGGCAATCAGGCCGGCAGCGGGGTGCAGTTAGGGGAGATCAGGCCAGCAAGGGAGCAGCTAGGGGCTGATCAGGCCGGTAGCGGAGCAGTTAGGGGGCGATCAGGCAGCAGGGAAGCAGTTAAGGGGGCGATCAGGCCAGCAGGCAGAGGCGGTTAGGGGTGATCAGATAGGCAGGCAGAGGCGGTTAGGGGCGATTAGGCAGGTAGGCAGGCAAGTGGTTAGGAGTCAGCAGTCCCGGTTTGCGAGGGGGATTCCTGGATTGGAGAGGGTGCAGGCCGGGCTGAAGGACCCTCCCCGAAATTTGTGCACTGGGCCTCTAGTTAAGAATAAGACATGACAAGGAGTCCACCCATTCAAAAGAGTAATTCTTTTTTGGATTTTTGTCACGTGAAAAGCACTAATAGTTTTTGCAAATTTCTTAGAATGTATATAGCATGTCTGGCACTTAAAAAAAAAAAAAAACACCAGGCATCTAAGATAGTAAATCAATGACAGCATTTTAATTTACTCAATCTTGGCACTAGTAGGATAAATATATATGTATAATATGCCTAGATAAGAGTTGAGAGCAGAGCCCCTGAAAACGCTCTACAACTAGGAAATAGCATACATGTATATCTGTAGCAACTTTGGGTTGTCAAAGCAAGACAGGGAATGCTGCAAATTTATGTCAAAACTAGTGGCCTGGTGCACGGACTCGTGCACATTGAAAGGAAATTAATTAAAAGAAACATTTTATATCGCTATTCGTCCTTTCTCTATAATAGAAGTGTCAACCAAATTCACGATCAACAATGACAGATCAAAACACGTGCGTGCTATTGGCACCAGTGAGAGCTTTATATGTATCACGCATGCGCGAGTCAACTTAGCCTTTTATATATATACTAGAGACCCAGTGCACGAAATTTGTGCATGGGGAGGGGGTACCCTCAGCCCAGCCTGCACCCTCTCCAATCCGGGACATCCCTCTCACAATCCTGGACCACTGGCTCCTAATCGCTCACCTGCCTGCCTGCCTGGTTGCCCCTAACTGCCACCCCCTGCCCCCGCCGGCCTGATCACCCCTCACTGCCTCTGTGTGCCGGCCTGATCACCCCTCACTGCCTCTGTGTGCCGGCCTGATCACCTTTAACTGTTTGCCCTGCCATCCTGGTCACCCCTAACTACCTCCTGCTGCCGGCCAGGTTGCCCCCAACTGCCTCCTCCCCGCTGGCCTGGTCACCACCAACTACCGCCCCCGCCAGCCTACTCACCCCTCACTGCACCCCCGCCAGCCTACTAGCCCCCAACTGCCCCTCCCACCAGCCTGGTCGCCTCTTACTGCCCACCCCCCACTGGCCTGGTCACCCCCAACTGTCCCCCTCTGCCAGCCTGGTCGCCCCTAACTGTCCCCCTCCCCCCCCCCCGCACCGGCCTGGTCACCCCCAACTACCCTCCCTGCTGGCCTGGTCACTGCCAACTGCCCCCCCTGCCGGCCTGGTAGCCCCTCACGGCCCCACCCGCTGGCCTGGTCACCCCATGCAGCCTGCTGTTCAGTCATTTGTTCGTCCCTCACTAACCCCCCTGCCAGCCTGGTCGCCCCACGCAGCCTGCTATTCAGACATTTGTTCGTCCCTCACTAACCACCCTGCCGGCCTGGTCATAGGCAGCCATCTTGTGAGGATGTGAGGGTTAATTTACATATTACCTCTTTATTATATAGGATAGAATAAACTTGCTTAATTAGATCTGCTCTCTGATGTAGCTAAACTTTTTCCAGCCCAGTGAAGCACCCCAACTTCTCTTTCAGGTACTTGTCAGCAATACAGCAGTAAATATCTACACTAAGCACATTATTATTGTAGATCACACAGGGAGAACAAAGGGTAAAATATTTAACTGCAGCAGTGTTTGACTATATTCTGCACAGTGAGAAAACCTGAAGTCATTTTCAAAGTCCATCATTTCTTACTTCTTTTCAGTTGGGTCAAGTATCTAAACTTTCTAAATCTCCATTTTCCGGCTAATGAAAAGAAAACAAGATTCCACTGAGTCTCCTATCTACCTACTCCAGGACTTCTGTGAGGATCAAATGAGATGAAGTATGGGAAAACACTTCACAGACATTTGGTTAAAGTGTGAAATGTTTGCTCCTGGCTATAAAGCAAGTTGTGTTCCTGGGCTGAAGAAACTGCAAGGAGGCTAGTTGTTGCTAGGGAGAGAGGAAGCCAGGCGTTGCTACGTGACTTCATTACCCGGGCAGCCACAGCAACTGTTTCCGGGCTGGGCTGGGCTGTGGGCCGCATTTTGCACCAAGGCAGCGTCAGCTGTGATTTGGTGGGCTGTCACTCTGGTGTAGTGGCGGGGCCTGTGTCCCGCTTAGGGGAAGCCAAGTGTTGCTTTGTCAGCGCAAGGTCCGTACTGTCATTTCTCTGTAAATGCCTAATGTGCATCATAGCAGCTCCTGCGTTGAGCATCTTCCCCCTGGTGGTCAGTGTGTGTCACAGCAACCAGTCAGATGGGCAGAGGGACACTTAGCATATTAGCCTTTTATATATACTAGAGGCCTGGTGCATGAATTCGTGCACAGGTGGGTTCCCTCGGCCTGGCCAGCAATCAGGGCCATGGAGGCCATCTCACCTAGTCCCCATTGGGGATGATCAGGGCCAGCCAGTCAAGAGGAGGGACCACGGGAGGTTGGACGGCCAGGGGAGGTTGGCTGTGGGAGAGCACTGACCACCAGAGGGCAGCTTCTGAGTTAAGCATCTTCCCCCTGGTAGTCAGTGCGCATCATAGCAACCAGTCGTAAAGGTCACTTAGGCTTTTATATATAGATAGATAAATAGATTCTGCATTTCAGAAAGTCAACCAGTTACCATGAGCACAGCCACAAAGATGCAGTGAGGTAAAGATGTACAAGATAATATCCTTCCTCTTCCATCCTTTCCCTCCTTGCTAGTTCTCTGAGGACAAGCCTGAGGACCCAACCTCTGAGGACAGTCTGACTCAGTGAAGATGACTTTGGGGTTCCTTACATTAAATTTCCTTGTTCTATTCTTTTGAGAAATGTTGTTCTACAGAAGGCAGCCAGGAAAGGAGGATGGGAAATGACCAGTATGAATAAGTAAATACAACACAGATAGGCCTAGTACTTGGAAAGGAGATGCAGGGATGGCCCTGATCTGTCCTGATATATGAGTGTGATTGGAAAACTGGCCATCACACAAGCGTTACCTCAGCTATTGCTCCTCCTTCCAACACTCTGAAATAGCTACTGCAATTTGCTTTTGCCCTTGCAGGCTAAAGAAACACATTTGTGGTTATCATGAAGACAGGCATACAAGTCCCCAGGCTACCCACTGCTGAAAATGAGATGTGTACTCTGTGACCTAATCACATCTAACTAATATTAATGTGAAAACAGTTCTGTTCTTGCTTGAGCTTCCAGCAGGCAGTTCACACAGAAACTTTAATAAAAGAGCAAGAACTGCCTGTTGGACTTGCAACGTGGGAGGGCCCACACTAAAGCATTGTACTGAAACTTATTATTTTATTCTTTTGCATCCTAATTATCAAAAATAAGAAAGATAAAAGACATTCTCTGGCTTCCCAATTATGTTCCCTAATTTGATTTAAGTGACTAACGACCCTCAAGAAATGCCCATGCTAATCAGCCAATAAGTTAATGAATCTTTCTTTTATAACAAATGGTAGTTCAAAGTACCTGTAAGTGTGGCCACGATGCCTCAAGCGTGGGTTCGTCTTCTTCTGGATCAAATTCATTGCTGTCACTAGGAGGGAGAGTTCTGAATATATTGCAAGATACCTAAAAATAAACAGGCAGCAGAGTTAGCTGGGAAGCACCTCCCAGGCAGCCCTACACAGATCTTGCAGCCAGCCAAAAGGAACACAGATGACAGATGACAGGAGTATCACCAAACTGGAACGAGGGCCTCTTTCTATAGGCTTCGAGGTCAGGACCACCTCTAGGCAAAGCCTGGAGGCTGCAAAGCAGCACCTTCTACCCCCTTGAACAGTACTCCCTGTCCTTATGTCTTTCCCACCGCAGGTCCCTATGACAGTATACCTTCCATCAAAGCCTGCTTTTGGTTACTTACCAGTCAACAGGCTTCTAATTAACCAATTTACACTAAGATATAAATAACTGTTAATGGGCTTCATGCATTTCCCTTCTCAGGCTTATTCACAATTTTCAAATTGACAGTTGAATTAATGGAGAAATTTCAGGCATTCACAAAAATTACATCAGAGAAGATAGGTCAGAACTCTTCTAATAGGCTTAAAATCAGACCTAATCTGTTCTGTTGGTTTACAAAATAATAACAAGCCCGGGATAAGATACAAACCTCTATAAACCAGGCACAGGCAATTTCCAAATTAAATGCTAGTTGCTCAAAGAATGGCCATGAGTTTGTAACTGTTTTTACTGGGTGATGACAAGATGAAGATTCATTATACTATTCTATTATTTTTGTATATATTCCAAGATTTCTACAGTAAAATGCTTATTTTTAAATGCTATTGCTACTATTCTCAGAGTTCCTTTTCAATTTCTATTCTTTTTCTTGACGTACTTACCTATCATCTCCTAAGTATCCTAAGTATCTCTAAACATATCCTCAGATCTGAAGAATAAAACAGGGAAGAAAATGGGGGAGAGGGCGAGTTATATGATTAGAAAGCAATGAAGGAACAGCAAGGAGATACTGCACCAGAAGCCTCTGTTGGACTTTTCTATACATGCAGAAAATACTAAGCTTTAATATGCTGATCTGAAATAGGGAAGAAGAAAGGCTTTGGGGGGCCCATATCACTTAAATGTGTTTATTCATTCAACAAGTATTTATTAAGTGTTCATTGTGTATGTGCACACTGTTCTAGGCACTAGGAAAATAACAGTGAGCAACGCAGATAAAAATCTGTGCCTCCTTGGAGCTTACATTCTAGTGCAAGTCAGATTCCCAATTTCCTAGCTATGGAAACTAAGCCCAGGTGTATAAGCCATGCAAAGGAGATTCGATTTTATTTTAAGTGCCATAGGAAGCCACCAGAGGATCTTAATCATAGACATGACATGAGTTGATTTTTGCTTTATAGAAAAATGACTCTGGTAGCTATGTATAGAATAGACAGGAAGAAAACAAGTCAGAAGCCCTGTGAACATAGTAAGAGATGATGATGGTTTGGACTAGGATGGTGACAGAGAAGACAGACAGAAATAAATTGATTCAATATACATACTGCTGACTTGGATATATGGGGTGGAGGAGAAGAAAGAATCAAGTATGAGTCATAGATTTAAGGCCATTTACCCAAGATAGAGAGAGGTTGGAAAGAGAAAGGGTTTCTTTGTTTGCTTGTTTTGGTGGGAAGACCCAGAAATCCAGTTAGGAATGTGTTGCAGGAACAAGCAATATCTAGGAACAAGCAATATGTGAATATCTGGATTTAATCACATAAATTCAGAGCTGAACAGGTCAGGACTGGAGACAAAAGAACACATCAGCATATACATGATATTTACAACCATGGGACTAATGGGAGACCTTGGAATGGAGTAGAGAAGTAAAAGGTCCTCAGGCACCCAACATTTAGAAATCAGATAGAAAAAGAACAGCCAAGAAAGACAAATGAAAGGAGTAGAAGGTTGAAGAAAAGAAATAAAGTTTGGGGGTCTCGGGAGCTAAGAAAGAATGTCCTAAGAAATAAATCAACAGCAGCAAATGCTGTTCTGAGAATAAGATGAACATAAAGCAGCTGCTATTGGGTGTAGCAACGCTAAAAATTGCATATTATTATTATTATCCCCAATTTACCATGGATAAAGCAAGTGTTGTTAAGATCTCAGGTTGCAGTTAGTAACCAGAAGTTACAACCGAACCCAAATTGTTAAGCTCCACCACTGCATTCTAGAAGAGTAGGTAGACCACATCTTTTGCTGGAATTTAGTTTAGATTACTGAAAAAGACTATATTAGGATGTTTTTGCTATGGCTAATGACAGCATGCACAATGCTACTGTTTCACTTTTGTCCCTTCCAATGATTATTAGAAATTAAATATACAAAGAAACTAATGAGTTTTCATGACCATCAACCTTTGACTTCTCTTCAATCAGTCATACTGCAATCACAAGGACAAAGTCTTTTAATAATTTGCTTTCAAGTATTCATTAAACTATATACATATTTCAAAAACTGCATTGAGTTTTCATTCTAATTAAATCATTTATATTTACTATATTTGTAACAAGTTTTCTTCCTCTCCTGAGATATGAAAGTAAACCATAAAAGTAAAAAAAAAAAAAATTTAAAACAGGCTTTTGTGTAGTCAAAATCTGGATAAAGAGATAGAAACTTGCCCTAACCGGTTTGGCTCAGTGGATAGAGCATCAGCCTGCGGACTGAAGGGTCCCAGGTTCGATTCAGGTCAAGGGCATATAACTTGGTTGTGAGCACATACCCAGTAGGAAGTGTGCAGGAGGCAGTTGATCGATGTTTCTCTCATCGAGTTTCTAACTCTCTATCCCTCTCCCTTCCTCTCTGTAAAAAAAAAAATCAGTAAAATATATATTTTTTTAAAAAGGGGATAGAAACTTCTGTTCCTCTGTATTCCTGGACACATAAACTCTCTGACAGTGCCCACCATGTGCTATACTAATTAGTTGTTTACATATTTGTTTTACTCTCCCCACTAATCAGAAATATTCAATGTCATATTCACATTTGTTTTCCTAGCACATACCAAGCATCCAATAAATATTCACAAAATAAAAGTGTGGCCCAGCCAGTGTGGCTCAGTGGTTAAGTGTTGACCCATAAACCAGAAGATCATGGCTTGATTCCAAGTCAGGCCACATGCCCAGGTTGTGGGCTCCATCCCCAACAGGGGGTATGGAGGAGACAACCGATCCATGATTCTCTCTCATCCTTGATGTTTCTATCCCTCTCTCCCTCTCCCTTCTTCTGAAATCAATCAAAAAATAAATTAAGCCCTGACCAGTTTGGCTCAGTGGATAGAGCGTCAGCCTGTGGACTGAGGGGTCACGGGTTCAGTTCCGGTCAAGGGCATGTACCTTGGTTGCAGGTACATCCCCAGTGGGGAGTGTGTGGGGGGCAGCTGATCGATGTTTCTCTCTCATTAATGTTTCTGACTCTCTGTCCCTCTCCCTTCCTCTCTGTGGAAAAATCAATAAAATATATATATATTTTAAAAATAAATAAATAAAATAAATTAAAAAATATAAATACAAATAAATAAAATACAAATAAATAACTTGGTTCAGTGATCTGTGCAACTTGTGCAAGGTATCAAATTTTAGAGAAGAGAAGAAAGAAAAGGCTGACGGGGAGTTCAACCTACTGGCAGTTCGACCGTTCCATATGATGTGTGCTGACCACCAGTTGGCAGCATGGAACGAAGGAAGGCCCCGGCCAGCAGCCGGAAGGCCCCAATTGGCCCTGATTGCCGGCCAGGCCTAGGGACTCTACCCATGCACAAATTTCGTGTACCGGGCCTATCCTATCTAATAAAGCAGGAATATGCTAATTGACCCTCACACCGTCACAAAGATGGCAGTGCCCACATCCATAAGGAGGGAATATGCTAACTGACTGTCCCACCCTCAAAGAGTGCAGCGCCCACAGCCAATAAGGAGGGAATATGCTAAATGACTGCTACGCTCTCAAAGATGGTGGCACCCACAGCCACAAGATGGCGGCGCCCAGTCCCCTCAGCCCCGCCGGGGCAGCCCGAGGCACAGGCAAGCCTCTGATGGCGGCTGCCCAGCCACCCAGGGCCTCCCAAGGCTCGGGTAACCAGGGCCAGCCGAGGCTTGTGCTGCCAGCAGTGGCAGCAGCAGAGGTGTGATGGGGCGTCGCCTTCCCCTGATCGTCAGGTCGCCTCCTGCCCCTGAGGGCTCCCAGACTGTGAGAGGGGGCAGGCCGGGCTGAGGGACCCCACTCCAGTGCATGAATTTTCATTCACCAGGCCTCTAGTAGTATTATAATAAACACTGAATGCTGGAATCAAACTAAAAGCTTGAAGGCCCTGGCCTGACCTCCAATAAGTGACTATAAGGACCGAAAGCAAGGCTGGGGAATGGGAGGAGCAGATATTAAAACAAATAGAAAACCTAGGATTAGAGGATGCACAAAATGGCTTTCAGAATCAGATATTAGAAACTTCTTCATCCAGCACCTTCATCTTACAAATAAGGAGTGAGGCTCAAAGAGCTTATGGGTTTTTCAAGGCAACACAGTGCCCCAACAGGCAAAGAGGATTGGTTTTCAGGGTCTTTCTCTGGCATACCGCCTCTATCCCCACCCATGAAGACCATGTATGAACCTTACTTCTTTATATATCTCTTTTTCCTCAGGTAGAGCCTTCTGCCTCCCCATTTCTTTTTATTATTTTTATTATTCTTTCATTTTCTCACCTCTCATAATCTTCTTCCTAGGTTCTTGGCCTGCCAGTGGCCCTCAACGGCACCCATAAAAACTATTTACCTACCTGAGGACATCTATAATCTGTAATAATAAAAGCGTAATATGCTAATTAGACCAGATGTCCTTCCGGACGACCTTCAGGATAAAGCCACAGTGGCGGGGGCCGAGGCAGAGGTGGCCGCCACAGCAGCAGTGGCCAAACCCCTTGCACGAATTTCGTGTATCGGGCCTCTAGTTCAGGTATAAGCTGATGACCTTGCTCAGCATTAACAGGGAAATATAACAACCTCTTCATTCCCACTGTCTGGGTCAGACCCCCAAAACCAAATATCTAGATTACTAGTATTATAATAGTTTCCTCTCTGGTGTTCCTATTCCTCCCATCCTTTCTCTTATCTCCTCCAATTAGATTTTGAGCCCCCTAAGAACTTCCTTACTAATTTCTGAATGCCTAGCATGACCGGTCAACTAGTCGCTATGACATGCATTGACCACCAGAGGGCAGACACTCAACGCAGGAGCTGCCCCTTGGTGGTCAGTGTGCTTCCACAGCCAATCTCCCACGGCCAACCAACCTCCCCCAGTCCCTCCCCCAGCAGGTAAACCTCCCGTGGTCCCAACCCCCATCCTTCCCCCCGCACCCCCTGTCCAGCAGGCCCTGTCAGGCAGGCCCCAGTCAGCAATCGTCAGGCCCCGGCCAGCCCGGCCACAATGGGGACTGGGTGAGATGGCCCCAATAGACCCTGATCGCCAGCCAGGACTAGGGACCCCACCCATGCACCAATTTTGTGCACCAGGCCTCTAGTATGCAATAAGTGGAAATAACTAAGATTACCAAATAAATCTGAATTTTATATAAATATTTTTTAGTTCAAGTATGTCCACATATTATTAATGGACACACTCAGACTAAAAAAAAAAATGTTGTTTTGTTGTTTATCTGAAATTCAAATGTAACTAGATAGCCTGTGTTTTTATTTGCTAAATCTGACAACTCTAAAATAACACTAATATTGATTAAGAACATCCATTGGGTACAAGTCAGTTGTGCGCAGAACTGGCACTGCAGCCTGCTGAGGAAGAGGAAGAAAGAGGGTTGTGCTGCAAGGAAGGCACAGGACCGAGCAGCTGCTTGCTTATTTTTCAGTTTTTTAGTTACTGTTGATTCCTGTTAACTATGGTGCAAAATATAAATTTCAAAGTCCTGGCCAAAAATGAAAGAAGGGACTAAAAGGTTCCCAAGTGGATGGCCCAATAAGCAAAAGAGGAAGAAGTATTTAGGTATATTTTCAAGTTTTCATTAAACAAACAGCATTACCTTTGACATGCAATATCAAAATACAAATCACTAAAAATTAAAATTACTACAGAAAAGAAACTCACTATTACCAACACTTTTATCTCCATAGACTACTAATTTTACACCATAATTTTGATGACATTTTGTTGTTGTTTAAGAAAAATGATTAGCAAATTATAAAAGAAGAGAATGTGGCTAGTATCTAGTAACTATTCGTAAATATCTACCAAGATTAACACTGAACAAAATAGAGGGTAAGGAAAATATAGTGAGAGTTGTTAAACAAACAGTCTCAATTTCTGTTAGTTACATATTTGTTAGCACTATCATTATTTAAGGCTTAGGTAAACTGGGAACCACTTTTACTACAGTATAATAAGGCAACGTAAATCAACTTCTTTGTGCTTTACAATCATCTTTCTAGCTGATTAGGTGTCATCTTTCTGTGATAAAAGCAGATGAATGAGTTGACCTTTTATCTGTGAAACTAATGTCATGCAATTATGTAAGACTGCAAGAAAACTGTTAAGTACAAATATAATGACATCAAAGCTATAAAATCAATTTTCATGAGATTACATCTAAACAGTAAATTTTCTAACAAAAAGGATTAAATGAATGATGTTAGAGATCATCAAGCAAATTTCAAAGTCTCGTTATTTCTTTAGCACTATTTGTATTAAGACATCATGCAAGTAACAATTTCAATAATATCACTGAGCAGCAATGTTGAAGCTAGGTCAGCAGGCATTTTTCTCATAATATTTTGTGTTAGCCCAACAGATTCATCTAAATGGATACAGTAAAACTAAATCCTGAAAGAAAATGGGAAAATCTCTGAGGAGTTCATCAACATTTACTATGGATACAATTTTTTAAAAAACATGCAAAACAAAAAATGTGAACATAAGCAAAACTTGTTTTAAGGCTATAAATCAGACATTTAAAAAGAGAGACTATTTCCAAACATACTAGAATTTGTAATAAATATTTAGACTCTAAGAATGAGAACTAAAATTCTAACAAAATTTGTCTAGGTACCTTGCTATGTAATTTGTTTTATAACATAAAAGTCATAAATAGAGAACTAAGATGACGACGTAGGTAAACACCAGTACTCGCCGTCTTCCACAACCAAAAAACTACTAGAAAGAATAAACAAATACAGTCAAGTTTCAGGATACAAAATCAATGTGCAAAAATCCATTGCCTTCCTGTATACAAACAACAAACTTAAAAAAAATGGAAAAAACAATTCCTTTTGCAATAGCAACCAAAAGAATAAAATACCTAGGAATAAACTTAACAAAGAATGTGAAAGACCTATTTACTGAAAATTACAAAGCATTATTAAAAGAGATTGAAAAAGACACAATGAAATGGAAAAACATCCCATGTTCATGGATTGGGAGAAGCAACATAGTTAAAATGGCCATATTACTCAAAGCACTATACAGATTTAATGCAATCCCCATCAAAATCCCAATGACATTTTTTAAACAAATAGAACAAGAAACCATCAGATTTGTATAGAACCACAAAAGACCCAGAATAGCCAAAGCAATCCGAAAAGAAAGAATCACGCTACCTGACTTCAAATTATACTACAGAGCTACGAAAATCAAAACACCATGGCATTAGCAGAGAAACAGACACACAGATCAATGGAACAGAATAAAGAGCCCAGTTATAAAACCATACATATATGGACAGATCATTTTCAACAAAGGAGCCAGAAATGCACATTGGAGTAAAGACAGTTTCTTTAAGAAGTGGTGCTGGGAAAACTGGAAAGCCATATGCAAATGAATGAAACTGAATTACAGTTTGTCCCCATGTACAAAAATTAATTCAAAATGGATCAAAGATTTAAACATAAAACCAAAAACTACAAGTTACATAGACGAAAATATAGGTACCAATCTTATGGACCTGGGTGGTAGCGAACGCATTTTGGACTTGACCCCAAAGGCAAGAGATGTTAAAGCAAAAGTAAATGAATGGGACTATATCAAACTGAAGAGCTTCTACACAGCAAAAGAAACAGACAAAAAGACAAACAAGCAGCCAACCAGATGGGAGATGATATTTGCAAACAGTAGCTCCAACAAAGGTTTAATTTTCAAAATATATAAAGAACTCATTAAACTTAACACCAAACAAATAAACAATCAAATCAAAAAGTGGGCAGAGGATCTGAAAATACATCTCTCCCAAGAAGACATATAAACAGCCAATCTATATATATAAAAGCCTACTATGCAAACTGTCCTGCGGGAGTTCAACCAGGAGTTCAATCGCTCGCTATGACATGCGCTGACCACCAGGGGGCACCGCGGAATGAAGAAAGGCCCCAGCCGGCAGCCAGAAGGCCCCGATCAGCCCTGATCACCAGCCAGGCCAAGGGACCCTACCCATGCACGAATTTCGTGCACCGGGCCTCTAGTAGATATATAAAAATATGTCCAATCTCACTAGCAATTAGGGAAATGCAAATTAAAACTACATTGTGATACCACCTTACACCTATTCGAGTGGCCATTATCAACAAGACGAGCAATAACAAGTATTGGAGATTTTGTGGAAAAAAGGGAACCCTCATTCACTGCTGGTGGGAATGTACACTGGTACACCATTATGGAAAGCAGTCTGGCGATTCCTCAAAAAATTAAGAATAGAGCTACCATATGACCCAAAACCCCACTTCTGGGCATATACCTGAAAAACTCTAAATCATTTATACTCAAAGATATATGCAACCCTATGTTCATTGCAGCATTATTCACGGTAGCCAAAACATGGAAACAGCCAAAGTACCCTGCGATAGAGGACTGGATCAAGAAGATGTGGTACATATACACAATGGAATACTACTCAGCCATAAAAAAGGATGAAATAGTGTCATTTACTTACAACAACATAGATGTACCTTGAGAACATTATGCTAAGTGAAAGAAATCAGACAGAAAAAGCTAAGAACCATACAATTTCACTCATGAGGGATATAAAACTGAAACTATGAACACAAACAGCAGTGTGGTAGTTGCCATTAGGGAGGGCTGGGGGGAAGGGGACCCTAATATGAGGTGACAGAAGACTTGACTTTGGGTGGTGGACACATGGTACTAACTTCACACATGAAACTTATATGTTCGTGTTGACCAATGTCAGTCACCACCATAAAATTTATTAAAAAAGAGAAAACCTTTCCAAGATGGCGGCATAGGTACACACTTGTACTTGCTGCCTTACACAACCACATCAAAGCTACAACTAAAAGACAAAACAGATATCATCCAGAACCACAGGAAGGCTGGCTGTGTGGAAATTCTACAACTAGAAGGAAAGAGAAAAGCGCAATGAAGCTGCTGGGAGGTGCAGAGATGTGGAAGTGCAGAGGTACAGAGGCGTGCATGGAAAACGGGCTGGCAACTGGGTATGCTGTTGTCTTTTTCAATCGGGAGAGAGATACAAGCTCCCAATTGCTCTGAACTCCAGTTCCGGGTGAGACTCTGGGAACCCAGACTCACATGGGGAGAAACTGGACTGTCTGGCATCGGGCTGGAATGCGAGGGCGGCTTTCTCACGGAGGTGCTTGCAGCCATCATTGTTCCTGCACAGGACCGTGGGACACAGAGACCCTGGGACCTCTCTGACACAGAGCAGACTGGCAGCCATTGCAGTTTGCTCTGCCCTGATGATTCCCTGAGACCCCGCCCCACCCTATTTACAACCCCACCCAAGCTGTGAGCAGAGGCTTTTGCATATGAATTGCCTGTTCTTTTGCAATCTAAAACCTAACAAACTGCACCTGGGTCAAAGAGCACCAAAGCCTCCAAAAGAAGGCCTAGACCAGTGATGGCGAACCTTTTGAGCTCGGTGTGTCAGCATTTTGAAAAACCCTAACTTAACTCTGGTGCCGTGTCACATATAGAAATTTTTTGATATTTGCAACCATAGTAAAACAAAGACTTATATTTTTTATATTTATTTTGTATATTTAAATGCCATTTAACAAAGAAAAATCAACCAAAAAAATGAGTTCACGTGTCACCTCTAACATGCGTGTCATAGGTTCGCCATCTCTGGCCTAGACAGCAGCCCGCATTGCTTCACAGCTGGGCCTCATCTGGACACTTCCAAACCCCAAACAAAGAGGAGGAATCTTCAGATCTCTCCGTAGCTCCTGCTAGGTGGCCTCAGACAATGGCTGACTTTGCACCTCCTTGGAGATCCAAGAGCCAGTGTACCCAGTGGTCAGAGTGAGACCATACCAAAGTACAATTCTTCACATCCATAAGGGACACACTCAAGGGGCAGACTCAGTGAGCACTAAATCCCCACTGAAGCAAGTCCTGCTCCATAAGGGTGTCTCCAAAACAGGAGTTCTCCCATCATAGACCCAGCTGGTCCTCTCAGCCAATTGGCCTGGTGGTCAATTCCTCCCAGTGATACCAACAGCAATCAAGACTTAACTGCAACAAGACTGTGCACACAGCCCACAAAGGGGTGCACCAAGAGTGTCAACCTCAGGTAATTAGGAAGGCTGAGCCACTGGGCCCTATAGGACACCTAGCACACAAAGCCACTCTATCAACACAGGGAAGCAGCCAAAATGCGGAGACAAAGAAACATGTCACAAATGAAAGAAATGGAGGAAAGTAAACTACTGGATATAGAGTTCAAAACCACGGTTATAAGGTTACTCAAGAATCTTCTAGAAACCTCGGAGAAATTTAGTGAGACCCTCAAGGATATGAAAAAAAGACCAATTAGAAATTAAGCATACACTGACTGAAATAAAGGATAATATACAGAAATCCAACAACAGACTAGAGAACCCCAAGAATCAAGTCAAAGATTTGAAATACGAAGAATCAAAAAACACCCAATCATAAAAGCAAAAAGAAAAAAGAATCCAAAAATATGAAGATAGTGTAAGGAGCCTCTGGGACAACTTCAAGCGTACCAACATCCGAATTATAGGGGTGCCAGAAGAAGAGAGAGAGCAAGATATTGAAAACCTATTTGAAGAAATAATGACAGAAAACTTCCCCTACCTGGTGAAAGAAATACACTTACAAGTCCAAGAAGCACGGAGAGTCCCAAACAAGAGGAATCCAAAGAGGACCACACCAAGACACATCATAATTAAAGTGCCAAGGGCAAAAGACAAAGAGAGAATCTTAAAAGCAGCAAGAGAAAAACAGTTAGTTACCTACAAGGGAGTACCCATACGACTGTCAGCTGATTTCTCTACAGAAACCTTGCAGGCCAGAAGGGAGTGGCAAGAAATATTCAAAGTGGCCCTGACTGGTTTGGCTCAGTGGATAGAGCGTCAGCCTGTGGACTCAAGGGTCCCGGGTTCGATTCCGGTGAGGGGCATGTACCTTGGTTGCGGGCACATCCCCAGTGGGGGGTGTGCAGGAGGCAGCTGATAGATGTTTCTCTCTCATCGATGTTTCTAACTCTATCCCTCTCCCTTCCTCTCTGTAAAAAATCAGTAAAATATATTTTTTTTAAAAAGAAATATTCAAAGTGATGAATAGCAAGATCCTACAACCAAGATTACTCTACCCAGCAAAGCTATCATTTAGAATTGAAAGTCAGATAAAGAGCTTCACAGATAAGGAAAATCTAAAGGAGTTCATCACGACCAAACCAGTATTATATGAAATGCTGAAGGGTATTCTTTAAGAAGGGGAAGAAGAAGAAAAAGGTAAAGATAAAAATTATGAACAACAAAGTGATAACAAATACATATCTATCAACAAATGAATCTAAAAATCAAGTGAATAAAAATCTGATGAACAGAATAAACTGGTGAATATAATAGAATCAAGGGCATAGAAAGAGAGTGGACTGACAATTCTCAGGGGAAAGAGAGTATGGGGGGTGAGGAAAGAGATTGGACGAAAATCATACACCTATGGACGAGGACAATGTGGGGGTAAGGACATGGAGTGGGGTGGGAACCGGGTGGAAGGGAGCTAGGGGGAGAAAAAAAAAGGAACAACTGTAATAATCTAAACAATAAAGATTTATTAAAAAAAAAAAAGAAGAAGAAGAAGACCTATTTGAAGAAAAATGACAGAAAATGTCCCCTACCTAGTGAAATACACAGACTTACAAGTCTAGGAAGCATAAAGAGTCCCAAACAAGAGGAACCCAAAGAGGCCCATACCAAGACACATCGTAATTAAAATGGCAAGTGTTAACGACAAAGAGAATCTTAAAAGCAGCAAGAGAAAAGCAGTTACTTACCTAAAAGGGAGCACCCATACAACTGTCAGCTGATTTCTCATCAGAAACTATGCAGGCCAGAAGAGAGTACAAGAAATATTCAAAGTGATGAATAGCAAGAACCTACAACCAAGATTACTCTACCCAGCAAAGCTATCATTCAGAATTGAAGGTCAGATAAAGAGCTTCACAGACAAGAAAAGCTAAAGGAGTTCATCACCACCAAACCAGTATTACATGAAATGTTGAAGAGTATACTTTAAAAAGAAGAAGGAGAAGAAGAAAAAAAAAGATAAAAAATATGAACAATAAAATGGCAATAAATACATATCTATCAACAATTGAATATAAAAATCAAAATAAACGAACAAGGAATCTAATAAACAAAATAAACTGATAAAATAGAACCAGACTGAGTTTTGGAAGGTCGTATTTTCCTAGGAACATGTTCATTTCTTCTAGGTTGACCAGTTTGTTGGAATAGAGTTGTTCACAGTATTAAATAAGACACTTTTTGAAAATGGACATACAGAAAGCCAAGAGACATATGAAAATATGCTCAAAGTCACTAATCATCTGAGAGATGCAAATCAAAACGACAATGAGGTACCAGCTCACACCTGTCAGAATGGCTATCATCAACAAATCAACAGACAAGTGCTGACAAGGATGCAGAGAAAAAGGAACACTTGTGCACTGCTGGTGGAAATGCAGACTGGTACAGCCACTGTGGAGAACAGTATGGAGTTTCCTCAAAAAATTAAAAACGGAATTTCCACCCTAGCCAGTTCGGCTCAGTGGATAGAGTGTCAGCCTGCGGAGTGAAGGGTCCCGGATTTGATTCCGGTCAAGGGCACATGCATGGGTTTTGGGCTCAATCACCAGTAGGGGCAGGCAGGAGGCGGCCAATCAATGATTCTCTCTCATCATTAATGTTTCTCTCTTTCTCTCCCTCTCCCTTCCTCTCTGAAAACAATAAAAATATATTTAAAAAAAAAAACAGAATTCCTATTTGACCCAGTAATCCCACTTCTAGGATATATCCCAAGAAATCAGAAACACCAATCAGAAAGGATATATGCACCCCTATGTTCATAACAGCACAATTTACAATTGCTAAGATTGGAAACAGCCTAAGTGCCCATCAGCAGATGAGTGAATTAGAAAAGTGTGGTACATCTACATATGGGAATACTATGCTGCTGTAAAAAAGAAGGAATTGCTACCATTTGCAACAGCATGGACGGACCTGGAGAGCATTATGCTAAGCAAAATAAGCCTGTCAGAGAAAGATAAATATCACATGATCTCACTCATTTGTGGAGTATAATGAACAACATAAACTGATAAAAATAGATCCAGAGACAGAGAAGTATTGAACACACCATCAAACTTCAGAGGGAAGGCGGGGTGTGGGGTGTGGGGGAGGGTGTAAGAAAACAACCAAAGGACTTGTATCCATGCATGTAAGCATAGCCAATGGACATAGACAGTAGTGGGATGAGGGTATGTGCGGGGGTGGCCGGGGAGAGGTCAATGGCGGAAAAAGGAGACATATGTAATACTTTAAATAATAAAGAATTTAAAAAAAGAACGAGAGGCATGGAAACATGGAATATACTGACGAATCTCAGGGAAGGAGGAAGGAGTTGTGGGAAGAAAATAACCAAAGCTCTTATATGCATACTAGAGGTTCAGTGCACAAATTCATGCATGGGTGGAGTCCCTCTGCCTGTCCGGTGATCAGGGCCGATCGGGGCTGTCTCACCCAGTCCCAATTGGGGTTGATTGGGGCCGATCGGGGCCAGCCGGCCAGGGGGAGGGACCGTGGGAGGTTGGCTGTGGGAGCGCACTGACCACCAGGGAGCAGCTCCTGCATTGAGCGTCTGCCCCCTGGTGGTCAGTGCACGTCATAGCTACCAGCTGGTCTTCCAGTCGTAACAGTCACTTAGGCATATATATATATATATATATATATAGATAGATATGCATTATCTATGGATACAGAAAATAAGGTGGTAAAGGCCTGGGGCGGAGTGGGAACCAAGTGGAGGGTGGCAATAGAGAGGGTGTACTCTCATCAATAAAGATTTGAAAAAAAATGTCACAAATAATAAACATACATATAATATCAGGTTACTTTTGATAACACCAAATTAAGAATTCTTAACAGTCCCAATGATAGAGAACCTTCTAAACCTGACTCTCAGCCCCTTCTAAAGTAATCACAGAAAAGTATCTATAATAATAAAAGAGTAATATGCTAATTAGACCAGACGTCCTTCCGGACAAAGCCGGGGCTGCAAGGGAAGCCCAGGTCTCAGGTGCCTGCCAGCAGCTGTAGGGAAGCCCAGATCCTGGGTGCCTGCCAGCGGCCGGAGGGAAGCCCGGGTCCCAGGTGCCAGAGGGAAGCTGGTGCCAGCAGCCAGGGGAAGGAAGCCCTACTCTTGCATGAATTTCATGCATTGGGCCTCTAGTTGATAAATAAAAACAAGAAGAAAAGTCCCAAAGCATCTGTAATTATGCTCAAGAGACTTAGAATCTGAGCAGATAAATATCTTTTAAGCTAATGCTCTGATTAGGGAACAAATAGCAAAATTTTTAAACTTTCAATTAGGACTTAATTTAATTCACTAGCAATTTATTCAATCAGTAACTTGTTTCTAAAGCCAAACTATGTCTTTTAATTACCAGAATAAATCCACTGTAGTTTCCGCCTCAGACTAGGTATATAGTCTCTTTTTAATCCTCACCATCTATGTGAATAAACATGGCTGTTTAAAAGGTATCTGAACTTGTGAACCATTAAAATCCTTTATTCTAATATAAAGACTTTATTGTAAAGAACAGCAATTTAATTTGAGATTAGTGTAACTACCTAAATTATGAGTCATGCACTACAGTTCTAACTTTAGTCTCTAAGATAATAAATATGTAACTGACACTGCAATGTAATATTACCAATATAATAAAAATTTTCAGAGAAGAGTTTCCAGAAGTTATTATTCCAAACATGTTCACTTCAGTTGAATATGATTCCTTGAGCCAAAACAATGCCCCTATTTGGTCTCAGCAACACAATACAGAGTAAAATATTGTGATACATAGGTGTGGACAAGCACTCCAGCAAGGCTGTCCTTGCTTTTATCATAAAACCAGCTTTGTGAGAAATTATTCAGTGAACCAGAATGAAAGACAGAGTACACTATAACAGTTGTGAAGTTTGTTTTACAACATATAAAAATCTAGAAGAGGATTTAAAAGATTTCTAAAGCTAATGACTACAACCTTATTGTTGAACATGCATTGTCATATTTTAAATTTGTATTAGCAGGGCTTTCTAGAACATAGCAGTTCAATTTCTATTAAAGCTGATTTCTGAAATGAGACAGAAGGAATATCTTAAAATGATAAAAGATGCTTAACAATCAGTAGAAAAAAGGGAATAACATAGAAACAAAAAAGGAAGTTTAAAATTTATATTGCCCAATTAAAATTTTAAAATAAGCAGCAAAATTCAAAAAACAAGATTAAAGTGATATAAACATAAGCATATACTATTTTCCTAACTCACAGGGATGTCATTTTTATTTATATATCCCTTATCAAATATTTCTTTCTAAAATCTACGAGATATACACACTGTTCATATTAGTATAGACTTTAAAAATCTGTCTTCATTGTTATTGCTGTTGCTGCTGGTAGCATTTAGTTGATAATTGTTATGATTAACTGATGTGACTGGATTTAACATATAATGATTGTTTCTGTAAATAATTTGATCCCTTTAGACCAGCAATTTTCAACTGATGTGCTGCAAGAATTCTTAAAACATGTAATACCTCATTATTCAGTCAGGGGCACTGACCTCTTTTCCCTTAGATTGTCAAATAAAAAAAGTGGTAATAGCCAATACAACGACAGCCATTCGGTGTGAATGAATCAAAATTATTCCTATATTTTTTATCAGACCAGCAAAAAAAAAAAAAAAAAAGTTGGTGTGCCACAGAATTTTCGTAATTAGTTTATGTGTGCCATGAGATTTAAAAAAAAAAGGGTTGAAAATCGCTGCTTTAGGTGTTCAGTTTCTAGAAGGATCAGAACATTGACAACTGTATGGAAGAAAGGAATCTGTCCATCAGAGATAAGAACAAAGAGTCAACAGAATTTAAATACAAATTAAATGTAAATACAAGGTACAGTTTTGAGAAATACATCATTTAGTTATAAGGAGGCAAAAGGAAGACCTATCTTTGACCTATTGCAAGCCCATCAGATAACAGAGATGCCACAAAAGCAGGAAAAGAAATTGGGGGGAAGAAGGAGGGGCTGTAAGGGAAAGAGGAAGACATTTGCATTGAGGCCCCTCCATATACATTTATATAAAGTTCAAAATATGCAAAACTAATTGATAGTATTAATGTCAGGTGATAAGAGTCAAACCCAGAAAATCTGTGCTCTCACAGTGCCACATCCAGTCATGGCATATTCACACAGTGGATTGCCCTTTCGCCCCTCTACAAACTCTCCTTTAATTGGTGCCCATTTAGGTTTTTAGGTCTTTTCCCTCCATAGAAGACTAACCTATCTCCTGACTAGAGACAAGGGATCTGGGAGCTAAAAGGAAGACAGGGTGAGGGATATTTCCATTCATTGTACCCCCTACTTTCAGAAAGTTGTCCACTACCCTCAGCTGTGCCTAATGTCCCTGAGTCCAGATTCCCTCCAGTTGAGCCTCTCCAGAGAGTAAACCTTCAGGTTTTTTGTTTGTTTGTTTTTCGGTTATTCCTCATCCAAGGATATTTTTCCATTGATTTTTAGCAAGAGTGGAAGACAGAGGGAAAGTCAGAGAGAAACATCAATGTGAAAGAAACATTGAATCCTGAACATTGGTGAATCAGTTGCCTCCTGCACAAGCCCTGACCAGGGCCTGGGCCGGGGAGGAGCCTGCAACCAAGGTATGTGCCCCTGACTGGAATCAAACCCAGGACCCTTCCGTCCACAGGCCGATGCTCTATCCACTGAGCCAAACCGGCTAGGCAGTGGTCGGCAAACTCATTAGTCAACAGAGCCAAATATCAACAGTACAAGGATTGAAATTTCTTTTGAGAGCCAAATTTTTTAAACTTAAACTATATATGTAGGTCCACTGTTAATAACTTAATTAGGGTACTCCTAAGGCTTAGGAAGAGCCACACTCAAGGGGCCAAAGAGCTGCATGTGGCTCGCGAGCTGCAGTTTGCCAACCACGGGTAAGGCAACCTTCAGTTTTTTGCTGGGATTTGGGAGAAGCAGTCACAAGACTGCCTGCTGTGGGAGGAGTATGGTAGGATCAACAATTGCAGCTACTTCTTATACAAACTTTCCACCAAGTCTCCTACTTTTGCTCCCAAGCACCCTTACTTTGAAGGGTACCTTTCTGAACTTCTTGGAGTTAATGAGGTGTGAGCTGGCTACTTCTGAACTGTCCTTGCTGCTGTTCAGGATTCAACTTTCTCTGATCGGCCAAGGGAGAGAACACCAGTTCATTTGCTTTCTAGTTTCCAAAATGTTGATTCTGAGATCTCCTCTGTATTTTGCTTTGTTCTTGAGTTTTATTTCTTTTCAGTAATTTTTGTGTGATTTCAGGAGGTAAAGGTAATAAACATATGCATGTGTTCAACTCCACCTATTTACTCAAAAGTTAATGATTATTTCCTATTAAACTATTTTCTTCCATTCTCCAGTAAAGTCTGCTAATTCAAATAATTTAATTTCATATGCAAATACACCAATCCCATTTTAATGGGAAAAGAACCCAGTAGAACCTCTTGAAAATCAAGTAACAGCTGCTCTAACCTTAGCCAAGGTAATTAATTGAGAG
>NW_005871214.1:116828-131439 GCF_000147115.1 Myotis lucifugus | reverse complement strand
CTAAAGAGATTCTATTCTCACCTTCCCAATTCTGCCTACCCCTCTGGAGTTTTCTTTAACTCTTCCTCTCCTTTACCTGCTTTATTCAACTTACCAACAACTTGTGTTATTTAGTCCTTCACAATGTCTCTTTGGTGCTAATGGTGGTATTAATTTTAATAACAAAAATTTGGAAACAGTTTAAATATTCCAAAAGAGGAAAACAGTTAATTAAACAATGGCATATCCACACGGTGGCATATTAGGCAGCTTTGAAAATGATGTTTCAAAAGACATTTAACAACAAGAAAGCATGTTTACATAATAATACTAAGAAAATAATTTTTAAAAGAATCCAAAATTATACAGATATATAAATGTGTATAGATAGATATATAGATTAGATATAGATATAGATATAGATATAGATATAGATATAGATATAGATATAGATATATAGATTAGGAAACAATTAACAGGAACGAGGCACAAGGAAATTTTCTTGGGTGATAGCGATGCTCCAGATCTGGGATTTGGTTGAGTGTATAGAATTGTTAAATTTATTGAACATTCACTGCCTAAGATCAGTTTTTAAAATTGTATTGCAGCCCTAACCGGTTTGGCTCAGTGGATAGATAGAGTGTCGGCCTGCGGACTCAAGGGTCCCAGGTTCAATTCCGGTCGAGGGCATGTACCTTGGTTGCGGGCACATCCCCAGTGGGGAGTGTGCAGGAGGCAGCTGATCGATGTTTCTCTCTCATTGATGTTTCTAACTATCTCTCTCCCTCCTCTCGTAAAAAATCAATAAAATATCTTAAATTAAAAATATATTTTAAATTTTTATTTTTATATAATATATTTTATAAAAATATAATATATTTTATTTATCTCTGTGCTTTATCTCTCTGTGCTTAGCTACATTCTTATGTCTCTGTTGCCTCATTTCTAAAGCAGGAAAGATGCTACTTGGTATGAAGATTAATGATAATGTATGTGAAGGTCTTGACCCATAATAAGTTCTAATTAACTGCAGCTTTTTTAGTAATAGGACTGGTCAGACTTAAAAGGATAACATACAAGAGAATGGACAATAATACTAAGTTGCCCATTGTTTCTGCTGATACTGACTTGTGTTCCATCCATTTCTGTTCTGGGTGGGGACTTGAGGAGCAGATACCAGATGAAGACTGGAGCCTTGCTCTAGTCATCCTACTGTTACTGGGGAGAGGAGGAGACATCGGTTCTTGTCTTCTTGAGGGAAATATTTCAATCAAGAGACAAAGTGTAGAAATGCAAGCAAGAATTTATTGACCGCAGCAAAAATATACTTAGGGCAGTGAAACAAGGAAAAGCATAGAAGAAGCAACAGGAGAGCCTAGGCTGGACTGTCTTAGCTCACTGGAAAGTCAGAGAATAGGGGGCCTTGGAAACAGGTTCAGGGGGTTACCCTGGGACAAGTTGCTGCTGCCCATTGCTCCCCTAGTTGCAAGTCTCATGGTGTCCCTTAGAGGTTAGGGGATACCTATAAACGTGCAGGGAGGGAATAGCAGGGGTGTGCTCCCTGGAGGGAGAGGGTAAATACATATATGAATCTTTTTATTTAAGGGGGAAACCTCATTTTAAAAAAACCTAGGAGAAAATTGGCCAAAATGTGAACAATGAGTGAATTTAAATAATGAAACTATGTGTTTTTCCTCTCATTTTTTTGATAAGCACAAGTTAAAAAATATAGAGGATGAGGAGTTCCTTTATATGTTGTCCATCTCCTCTTCCTTTGCCACCATCTGACAAGACTAGAACAACAGCCCTCTGTCATCAGCCATCCTGAGTTAAATCTGCCAGCCTAAAACCTGTAAAGGAACTGGCAGAAGGGTACAGACTTTCTTTGTGGGGGCTAAAGAAAGAAAAAGAAGAATACCATTTAAATTTCATCTCCTGTTCAAAAACCTTAGCAACTTCCTGCTTGCTGTCTACAGGATTAAATCTAACCTCTTCTACTTAGCTTGCCAAGACCTCTATAATCTAGATCCACCCCTGCCTCCCCACCTTATTACCCAGAGATTCCAACCATGAACCCTCCACTCCATTAGGCTCCTATTTCTAGATTAAACTTTGCTACAAATAGTAAGCAACTTTTTACCTGCTTAAATGGTGACAGTAATGTTAAATTAATTATTTCTAGTCTGTTATCCCTACACAAAACCATCGCAGGGAAATAATATTTCACACACAGAAACAACTACACTGTACTGTCTCCAAAATTGGAAATGTAGCAGTGAATCCCAAAGTGAAGACTGTTGATATTAAATCTTGGAATCCAAGAATAGAGGTGTAAACACTGCGATAGTCAGAGTGCTTACTATGCATAAATACAGAGCCGGCTCTCACACTGCTGGTGCTCACAGGCTAACACTCGGCCCCACACACAGAATAGCAGACATTTGTTGTAGCAATATCTTTACCAATACAGCTCCTAGGGCAATGGAAACTAAGAAGAAAATAAACAAATGGGACTACATCAAAAGAAACCATAACAAAACAACAAGAAAGCCCACTGCATGGGAGAACATGTTTGCCAATGTTATCTCTGATAAGGGTTCAATCTCCAAAATGTATAGGGAACTCATACAACTTAACAAAAGGAAGATAAACAATCCAATCAAAAAATGGGCAAAGGACCTAAAAATAGACACATACAGGAGGCCAAGAGACACATGAAAACATGCTCAAAGTCACTAATCATCCAAAAGATGCAAATCAAAACGACAATGAGGTACCATCTCACACCTGTCAGAATGGCTATCATCAACAAATCAGCCAAGTGCTGGCAGGGCAAAAGGAACCCTCTTGCACTGCTGGTGGGAATGAAGACTGGTGGAAAAAAGTATAGTGTTTCTTCCAAAAATTAAAAATGGAACTTCCATTTGACCCAGTAATCCCACTTCTAGGAATATATCCCCAAAAATCAGAAACACCAATCAGAAAGGATATATGCATCCCTATGTTCATAGCAGCACAATTTACAATAGCTAAGATCTGGAAACAGCCTAAGTGCCCATCAGCAGATGAGTGGGTTAGAAAAGTGTGGTACATCTACACAATGGAATACTATGCTGCTGTAAAAAAGAAGGAATTCTAACCATTTGCAACAGCATGGATGGACATGGAGAGCATTATGATAAGCAAAATAAGCCAGTCAGAGAAAGATAAATATCACATGATCTCACTCATTTGTGGAATATAATGAACAACATAAACTGATGAACAAAAATAGAACCAGAGTCATAGAAGCACCCAACAGACTGTCCAACCTATGAGGGAAAGCTGGGGGTGAGGGGGCAAGAGATCAACCAAAGAACTTGTATGCATGCATATGAGTATAACCAATGGACACAGACAGTAGGGGGGTGAGGGCATGTGCTGGGGGATGAGGGCGACCGGGGAGAGGTCAATGGGGACTTATGTAATACTTTAAACAATAAAGAATTTTTAAAAAAATACCTGAAGTACATCAGACTGTAGAGTAACATTACTCCTTACCTGATAGAACTACTTCATAACAGAGTAAAACAGGCCACTCTGGGGGAGAGAGAGACAGACAGCCCTCCCTTCCCGGCCTCACTGAGGCATGCCAGCCTCATCTTGGGTGAAAGGCAGGAGTATAGAAGCAACTTTCTCAGAAAGAAACCAAGAGAGGGCTCTAGGAATGAGGAACTGTCCAGCAACCCTGTTAGCTTCCACTTTGAATGTGCATTTAAAGATCATTGCCTTCCAATTATTTTATCCCTCAAATAACTACTCCTACTTTCCAGAACAGGGCATTATAGGCTCCCCACTTAGTACCTATGCCAGTAAAAATATAAACCTCAATTTTCCAGACCTTCTCTATTGTCTAAGCTTAACAAATATTATAACTTTTCTAAGAGAAAAAGTCAACAGTCCCACAAAAGTAGCCTACATTATTCCAGAGGCCTATTCTCATAAAGGCCTTAACTTCTTCAGGAAGGGAAATTCCACAACATTTCAAAGCAGCTCATTTAGTACCTAACACTATCTGTCTAGCCCCCACACCCAGTTTGTTACCTACGTTTCTAAAGGGTCAGGAAACGCCATATTCTCTTATTATAACTTACCCATTTTATTAAAAAATAAACCTGTTCTCCAACTTACTAAGAAGTTATAACCAGTCCTATTTTTATTTAGAAACATCTTCTCTTCTGTGTGTCACCCCTGGCACCCCTGCCAATGCCCCTTTTTGCCCAGGCCCTGCCTACTGCCTTAGGCTCTGGTCTTTCCAGTCTTCCCTTCTCCACTGTTCAGCCAACCCCCATCTCTAGTCATCATTGTAAAGGCATTTTTACTCTAAAAACCCTTTATCTCCTCCTCACTTTCCAGAGGCAACATCCTCTGCAGAAATCATTGGATAGCATATTTCCCGTTTTCATCTACAGATCAAATTTGGCTTTTCACATTGGTCAGTAGCCAACTACCTCCTGAAAATGGCCTGCAGATTGTTTCCTTGCCAATTCTTGCCTCAAGCATTACTGTCTCTGAAAATTCCACATAGAGGTCACACATTTTCTCCTTTTTACACTGTGGTGTAACCAGCTTTTCTGCTGCAAGAATCAACCAATAAATAAAACTCACTCTCTCTCTCTCTCTCTCTCTCTCTCTCTCTCTCTCTCTATTTCTGTCTCTCCTCAGTACAGAGACAGCTGGACCATATAAACTAGCACCAATTGCTAGAATTATCCAAGACCCACACGCATGTACCATAGGCAAAATTTCCCAATTACTTTATCATTCATTTCCTTGATAGATTTTTTCAGAAATATTGCTTTCTACTTATAACCATATTTCTGGTTTCAAGGTTAAATTAAAAGGTGGGAGAAAAAGAAAACAGAACTTGAATGCAGTACTGTAACTTACTCTACAAAATTCTGTTTACATCTTGGAACAGTGAGGAGACTGGTAGAAGTATTCTCCTTATAGTGAGATAATAGTATTGGACAGATCAGTGCTAGACAAGTCACAGCTGTCAAACAATTTTAAGTACATTGGAAACTCTGAACAATCTGTAAAACAGTTAAGCCAGAAGGACTACAGCTTATAAATGAAGCAAATAGCAATCAAGAGTAGCTGAGTTGCTTCCTGAGTAAAAACCAGCTCCTTAGCTCATTTAAATAAACACTAAACACATTAAAATCTCTGTCAGATTCCTTAAGAGAAAATGTTTACAGAAGAGAAATGGTAAATTATTAACATAGTAGGGACATAAATATACAAGTATATCAGAAGAAATTATATTTAGGTTAACTAAGGCTGATACACATGTACATATAATTGTTCACACAATACATACAGATTTATAGGGTCCTCAAAAAAAAAAGAATTAAAGATAAAATTCCCAGAGAGAATTAAAGTTTAAAACCAACAATCAGAGAAAAGATATAGAAAGTCACATTGAAGAGTCAAAAAGCTTTCAGGCTAGCAAGACTTCATTGTAACTGGAAAAACTGATTAAGCTATCAAAAGAAAAAGGTGAGTCTAGCAGAGGTGGTAGACGTGGTACCATGAATAATGATCATAATGACATCACGACAACCTTACAAAGTTACAAACAAACTTAAGAGGATTAAGACCATCTAAGATCACAGATAAGTCGGTAGCAGGACTGGGCCTAGGTCTGTCTGTCACCCGGGAAGGACAACAAAAAGGAAAAATGGCCTGTATACAAATAAGTGCTTCCAAGGATTGGGGTCCATCATGGAGATGGAGATGGAGATGAAGTGATGTTCAAATCATCTAACTCCCTTGCTGCTAATCAAGCAATTTGAGGCTGCTGGCAGAGCTTGCCTGCTTCTACTGGTGGGACAGAGAGAAGAGGCATGGGGGGAGCACTTATCATAGGGAATAGGATCATCTCAAAGACTGTAGTTTGGGTGGAACAGAGGAGTGTTTGGAGCGACACAGTCCTCCTCTCCCCTCAATCACCATGCACTCTTATACTAGACTAGAGGCCCGGTGCACAAAAATTTGTGCACTGGCGGGGGGGGGGGGTGTCCCTCAGCCCCACTTGTGCCCTCTCACAGTCTGGAACCCCTCGGTAGATAACGACCTGCTGGCTTAGGCCTGCTCCCGGGTGGCAGAGGGCAGGCCCAATCCCTAGGTGCCTGCCCCGCAGCCCCTGGTCGGGCTCAGAGCAGGGCCGATTTGGGAGTTGGGGCGCCGCCCCCTGTCATGCACAGAGCAGGGCGGATCAGGAGGTTGCGATGCCACCCTCAGTCACGCTCAGGGTAGGGCCGATTGGGGGGTTGGGGCTCCGTGCCCTGTCACACACAGAGCAGGGCCGACCAAGGGGTTGGGGAGCTCCCCCCTGTCACCCACAGAGCAGGGCCGATCAGGGGGTTGGGGCGCCTTCCCCTGTCACAAACAGAGCAGGGCGGATAGGGAGGTTGTGACCCCGCCCTCTGTCACACACAGAGCTGCAAGGCAATCAGGGATTTTGGGCGCTGCCCCCTGTCACGCTGCTCCAGGGGCCAGGAGGCCTCGAAGCTCCGCTGATCCCAGTGCTGGGAGGCATATTACCCTTTTACTATATAGGATAGAGGCCTGGTGCACGGGTGGGGGCCGGCTGGTTTGCCCTGAAGTGTCCTGGATCAGGGTGGGGGTCCCCACTGGGGTGCCTGGCCAGCCTGGATGAGGGGATGTGATGGCTGTTTGCAGCTGGTCACACCCCCTTCAGGATGGGGGTCCCCACTGGGGTGCCTGGCCAGTCTGGGTGAGGGGCTGAGGGCTGTTTTCGGGCTGGCGGGTGACTGAAGCTCCCAACCTCTCCTTTTTTTCTTTTTCTTTTTATTCTGGGATTTATTTACCTTCTATGGCTGTCACTGGAGCTGAGAGCCTGCTTTAGCTCTGAGGCTCGGCTCCAGCTCTGAGACCTCGGCTGCTGAAAGCAGGTTTCTGGGCTTTGTTTACCTTCTGTATTTGAAACTTGGTTGCAACTCCAGCTCTGAGATCCCGGCTGACTGAAAGCAGGTTTCTGGGTTTTGTTTAGCTTCTATATTTGCAACATAGTTTCTTAGAGAGCAGCTCAGAGCTGGGCGGCGACAGGCAGGGAACCTTGGCTTCCTCCGTCACTGAAGCAAGCAAGCCTCCCTGTTCGCTTCAGCTGCCTGGCTGCCAGCCGCCATCTTGGTTGGCAGTTAATCTGCATATCTCGCTGATTAGCCAATGGGAAGGGTAGCGAAGTTATGGTTAATTACCATGTTTCTCTTTTATTAGATAGGATCAGATGGATTTAATTGATATCTTCCGAGCATTCCACACAAAAGCAGCAGAATATACATTCATTTCAAGTGCACATGGAACATTTTCTAGGACAGACCACATGTTAGGACACAAAACAAGCCTCAATAAATTTAAGAAGATTGAAACCAGGCACTCATATACTGAGAGGGAGTGGTAGGACAGGAAAAAAGTTAAGAATCATTAGTACACACCTTTTTGAAGAACCTCCAAGGATTAAGTATTTGACTACAACTCTAAACTGTGAAACTATTATAACAACCTACCAAAACTGACACAAGATGAAAGAGAAAATCTAGAGTCAGACATATACTTAAGAAATTGAATTCACTACTAGAAACCTTCCCACAGAGAAAACTCCAGACCCACATAGTTTCATTGGTGAAATCATTTTAACAACTTCATTTTTTATCTTTTGTTACTGCCATAAAGGGGAATTTCAATATCATTCTATATTTTCCAACAAAGCAGCACCTAGAAGAGCACTGCACATGTGGAAAAATCAAGCTTAAATCATTTTGAAGTCAGATATATCTGAAAATTTAATCAAAAACTGCACTCCTCTACCATAAAATACACAAACTTTTGCAGCCAACATTTGAGGGTTCACTGACCCCATGAAAACAACCTATAGACACCCTTCGATGCTAAATGAATATTAAGTGAGCATTAACTACAGAAGCACCGTGTGATAGTTAAAGACGGTAATTAAGGCCGAAACCGGTTTGGCTCAGTGGATAGAGCGTCAGCCTGCGGACTGAAGGGTCCCAGGTTCGATTCCGGTCAAGGGCATGTACCTGGGTTGCGGGCACATCCCCAGTAGGAGATGTGCAGGAGGCAGCTGATCGATGTTTCTCTCTCACTGATGTTTCTAACTCTCTATCTCTCTCCCTTCCTCTCTGTAAAAAGTCAATAAAATTTAAAAAAAAAAAAGACGGTAATTAAGGAAAGGGCAAAGTGCCTGCCAGTCTCCCTACCCTCTGGTAAATTACACATGGTAATAATCTGCTCCTAACCTTAAGCAATGAATTCTTCCTGATCTCATTCTAAAAATGGCTTTTGGTCATCTTCATCATCATAACCTTCAATTCTTTTCTAATACCAAGGAATTCTTTACTTTCTAATTTAATACTCATGTTCTAGCTTTTTTAGACACATCCTATCCTCAAAATTTAGCAGTAACTTCAGGTCTTAAATGCCTTTTCCCAGATATCACTCCACTCTCTTCCATATGTATTTATATTTCCAATCATGTAAGCAGCCTACCTCAATGGCTCACAGATCTTATCTCCTTTAGGTCTGAAGAGTCACCTCCAAGGCAAATTCTGGCCAGGATGCATATTTATATTCCTTATCAGATGCAGGAAGATGGAAATGGAAATTTCATATTTCCCCCGGTAGTTACCATTCCCAAGGCTACTTTTAGATAGTTGTTATTTTACAAAAAGAAACTCTCTGTCCTTCAGCCAACAGTGTATGTAGTGAAGTTAACAAAGCACTCCTGTGCAGGCAGACTCTGAGACCTTTAATTGCAAATTCATAATTTTCTACAAAACCATATTATTCTATTAAGAGGCTAACCTGAGTGTGATTTCCAGTCAAATCAGATTGTATAAAAGATAAAGCACTTAGATAACCAAAGGACAGGGTATAATTTGAGAGTGGGAAAAACAAAGTTAATGGTGGCTAAGAAACAATATACAGTGATGGCAAACCTATGACACGTGTGTCAGAGGTGACATGTGAACTCATTTTTTTGGTTGATTTTTCTTTGTTAAATAGCATTTAAATATATAAAATAAATATCAAAAATATAAATCTTTGTTTTACTATGGTTGCAAATATCAAAAAATTTCTATATGTGACACGGCACCAGAGTTAAGTTAGGGTTTTTCAAAATGCTGACACGCCGAGCTCAAAAGGTTCGCCATCACTGCAATATAAGAACTCAAGGAAAGACTTCAATAGAAAAGATTTAAAAAAAACATTCAACATATTTTATATATCTTAAAACTAGTTAGCTTTGGAAAATTCATGTTCTATAATTTTTAGGTATTTAGAGATTTAAGCACAGATAAAGAGTGGGGCAGACTCTGAAACCAAGAAAAGACAAAATATGAAAATAATAACAGCAAATGACCGGTGGGACAAGTAAACTTTCTGCAGGAGAGAAGTGGCAGGATTCTACTCTAATCAAGACAGTAGAGACAAGATTCCACCACTGTGCGTGCAATCACTGTCTATAGCCGTCTCGACTACCTCATACTTCATGCACTCCCTCAGCCCACTAGCTCCCACCTGTACCACTGCACTAGCGCACACCGATTCCCTGGTATCGCCTAGAGTTCCATCACTGTTCTTCTTCTCTCCTTACTACTCCCATAATTACCAATAGCTATCTCCAGCTTTTTACATCTAGGTCTCCCATAACCTCAAAATTACATCAAAAATCAATTCCTCAGCCTCCACCCAAAGCCCGCTCTCCCTCCTGCTGCACCTTTCTCAAATAGCAGCACCACAAACTGCCTAATTCCCAAAGCTACTGTAGACTCCTTCCCCTCTCACACTCCAAGCATCCATGCAAATACTAAGTGGCTTCAATTTTACCTCCTGAGTCTCAGAAGCCATCCTTTCCTCTCCTTGTTTACTTCCACACCTGTGCTTGGTTTAGGCCCTGCACAACTTCTCTAAAACAGCAGTCCCCTAACACAGTGGTCGGCAAACTGCGGCTCGGCAAACTGCGGCTCGCAAGCCACATGCGGCTCTTTGGCCCCTTGAGTGTGGCTCTTCCACAAAATACTGACTTCTGCGCATGGGCCACGAAGTTTCAATCGCACTGTACGTGCACACCCACACGTGGTATTTTGTGGAAGAGCCACACTCAAGGGGCCAAAGAGCTGCATGTGGCTCGCGAGCCGCAGTTTGCCAACCACTGCCCTAACAGATTCCTCTCTGCCTTCCATGTCAGCACCCTCCAATCTATCTGACCCACTATCATTGCAATGTAAATCTATGTCACACAGCTGTTGCTTAAAACTTTTCAATGGTTATCCAGGTCTGTGAGGTTCTTTCAGGATCTGGCTAGAGCATCTATATCTTCAATTGCCACCATTCACCTCTTTCCACTCTGGAACACACTCACACATTTAATGCTGGAACAATTTGGCATATACTGTTTTTCTGACTATATCATGGGGTTGGAGAATTCCTTTGTATCATCTAATTATCTTTTTCATTTCAACACTATTTCAGCCACCTGAAAAATATGTACCCACCTTGAATACCCTACTGAGGCTTAACTTACTTTGTAAAACCTTCCTTCACCATCCCTACCTACCTCGGGTCAACCACCCTTTCTCTATACTCCTTCCTTGCCTTTATTAATGCATACATGACATTATATTATTTGTTCACATGAGTATCCTTTCTACCCAATTGTGAGTTTGTTGACAGAGTAGGGCCCTGCCCCTTTTTTATCATCAAAATGTACAAGTGTGCATGCATTGTCCCTTCAGGGAGCGTGCCCGTGCCATCCCCTAATCTGTCCTTCCCCCGCAACAGGCACCTATCCCCTAACCTCTAAGGCAGTGGTTCTCAACCTTCTGGCCCTTTAAATACAGTTCCTCATGTTGTGACCCAACCATAAAATTATTTTCGTTGCTACTTCATAACTGTAATGTTGCTACTGTTATGAATCATAATATAAATATCTGATATGCAGATGGTCTTAGGCGACCCCTGTGAAAGGGTCGTTTGACCGCCAAAGGGGTCGCAATCCACAGGTTGAGAACCGCTGCTCTAAGGGAACCCAACCTAGGGAACAATGGGCAGCGGCAGCTCATCCTGGGCTAACCCCTGAACCTGTCTCCAACGCCCCCCTTTTCTCTGACTTCTGAGTGAGCTACAGCAGCCCAGCCTAGGCTCTCCTGTTGCTTCTTCTATGCCCTTCCTGGTTTCACTGTCCTAAGTATATTTTTGCTTCAGTCAAAAAGTTCTTGCTTGCTTTTTCTTTAAAAAAAAAAAAAAAGTACAGGTATGGTTCTAAGTCATTCAATAAACCTTATCTGGAGTTAACCAAAACAATGTCTTCAACAATGCAATTTCAGCTCACACATTTGAACTATGCCCAAGAGACATTTTTGAGAAGAAAAATGTGCGAATATAAAGAATACAAAACACATAGAGTTCGAGTTTGGGTAAAAATAAATTAACACAAGATACTGGGAGAGTCAGAAATTCTAAGAAATCTTTCAAATGGATGCATAGCAACAGAACCAAAAAGAAAACCTGAGCACAATGTGGAAAAAGACTGCCTCAAGGACAGAAGCCTGACATTTGAGAAGATACAAAGCAGAAGGAACTAAAGCTAAAGGAACTAAAAGTCCTGATTCTCATTTTTCCATCAGATATGACCCCATGAGAAATACATAAAACAAACACTTACCTAAGCAACTACTTGGTCAATGGTTTATAAACTTCAAGAATGGCAGAATCCATTCTAAATTTCTTAGACTGTGTTAACCAAAAGAGTTGGTAGTTTTCAGAGCTGAAAGGATGTGAGAGATCATCATCAATCCCTCCATTTACAATACTGGGGTTTAGAGAAGAAATTGCTTACCCAAGACCTCACCACTAGTTAAGTGGAAGGTGAGATTTAAGGACAGTAACTTCCACATTCTCTGTCTGGGGCTCTTTCCACTACCCCACACTATTATTCTTCAAGTAAACTAAGTGCTATTGTTTTATTTTGTTTGCACATACATAGTTGTTTTTCTGTTTTAATTCTAGCAGCCTGTAGGTGGTATCCAGACTTAATTTAACTCATAGATTACTTTTACCTGTCACTCTTTTCTTGTCGTAGCAATTCTCAAAGTACAGGTACCATCAAGTTGGATCAAAAGCTTTTGGTACTGCCCAGATGGGGTGACTAAGTGGTTGAGCATCTACCTATAAATCAGGAGGTCACGGTTCAATTCTCAGTCAGGGCACATGCCCAGGTTGCACACTCCATCCCCAGTGTGGGGCATGCAGCAGGCAGCCAATCAATGATTCTCTCTCATCATTGATGTTTCTAACTCTCTCCCTCTCCCTTCCTCTCTGAAATCAATAAAAATATATTTTAAAATTTTTTTAAATAAATAAAAACACTACATTTCCTCCACCAGTCCCATTGAAGCAGTTTTTTTTTTTTTAATATATTTTATTGCTCTTTTACAGAGAGAAAGGGAGAGGGATAGAGAGTTAGAAACATTGATGAGAGAGAAACATCGATCAGCTGCCTCCTGCACACCCTCCACTGGGGATGTGCCCGCAACCAAGGTACATGCCCTTGACCAGAATCGAACCTGGGACCCTTCAGTCCACAGGTCGATGCTCTATTCACTGAGCCAAATCCGGTTAGGGCGAAGCAGTTTCATTTTACAGTAACAAGAAACTAGACTAGGTAGGGACAGTGACTGTCCAACAGGCAGGATCATCTTGGAATTATAGAATTTGAGAACCACTAAAGCAATGGAATGCTAAACATCTAGCTGATAGAGCATTTTCAGTCCACAACCCAGTAACTCTGGGTTAAATCAAGCATCCCAATAACAACATCATCAAAACATAATCATATTATTGATTGAATGTCTGCTGTCTTAGGCACTGTTCTAGGAGCTTTACATACATCATCAAAAATCCTTACAAAATACCCAAAAGATAGGTAAGACACAGATAAGGAAGGTGAGCAGCAATAGCACCAGAATTTTTATATACAAGGGGTTCAGAGGTGGCAAAATGGAAGGGAGTAGAGGGCACCAAGTGCGGACTTGGTTCCAACCCTTCTTACAGAGCGGTAAGCGCCCTGCTTATGCTTACTAGCTTGTACATATATTTAAGGTGGTGAGAACCTTGAAATATAAACAAAAACACAACAATTTTACTTAGATGGACTATTTATGGAGCAGAGTAAGAGGGACAATGACCACCTTGCCCCCATCCTATGTAACTCTTAGCACCACATGAAAATTGACGGCCCCAAAGATGGAGGGTTACAACAAAGATGATGAAGTAATTGTGGCCAGAGCTAGCACTTGAACCATGTTTGTGTGGTTCCAAAGTACTTTCTACTCTACTATACTACATCCTTCTCTGAGAATACGATTTTCCAAGAACCACACAAAACTAGCAGTTAGCAATTTTACAAATCATGAGATACAAAAAAATAAATTATAACTGAGAATCATAAAGTACCACCTAGAAAGTTAATTTTCTTTTAATTTTTTTTTAATTTGAGAGAGAGGAAAGACGAGAGGGGGGGAGAGGAGGGGGAGGGGAAGGGGAAGAGAAACATCGACTGGTTGCTTCTTGTACTCACTCCAACCAGGGATTGAACCCTGACCAGAAATCAAACCAGCAATCTTTTGGTGCACGGGATGACACTCAACCAAGTTAGCCAGACTGGCTAGGGCTAGAAAGTTAATTTTCTAATGCCCTAGAATACTGTGCATACTACAGATTTAAGGATAGGGCTCAAGGATATTTTAATTTTTTTAATTGATTTGAGAGAGGGAGGGAGGGAGGGAGGGAGGGAAGGGGGGAGGGAGAGAGAGAGAGAGAGAGAGAGAGAGAGAGAGAGAGAGAGAATATCACTGATTTGTTGTTCCACTTATTTATGCATTCATTGGTATGTGCCCTGACTGGGTATTGAACCTGCAACCTTGGCATATGAGGACAATGCTCCAAACAACTGAGCTACCCGTCCAGGGCTCAAGTATATTTTAAACACACAACTAATAGAAATCTTTTTTCTTTTTTTTTAATTTTGGTGATAGGGGGGTGGAGGGAGGTGGTGAGGGAGAAGAGAAAATAGTCTCCTTTTAAAAGATCAAAGCTAGTTATAAAAATGAAAGAGTATTTGGATTATGCCAAATACTATGTTTTAAGACTAAGTAGAATCCAGTGACATTCAATCTTTGTTTTTTAATCCTCATTGGGAGATACGTTTTTATTGTCTTCATAGAAGAAGGGAAGGAGAGAGATAGAGAGAGAGAGGGAGAGATAGAGAGAGAGAGGGAGGGAGGGAGGGAGGGGGAGAGAGAGAGAGAGAGAGAGAGAGAGAGAGAGAGAGAGAGAGAGAGAGAGAGAGAGAGGGAGAGAGAGAGGGAGGAAGGAAGGAAGGAAGGAAGGAAGGAGGAAGGAAGGAGGAAGGAGGAAGGAAGGAGGGAGAAGATGAAGGAAGGAAGAAAGAAAGATGTGAGAACAATCGTTGCCTCCGGTACATATCCAACCATGGATCGAACCCACAACCGACATCAATGTCTTTATCGTGATTTAAATGCCT
>NW_005871214.1:93761-116728 GCF_000147115.1 Myotis lucifugus | reverse complement strand
AGAGATTGCTTAATGGGTACAGGGAATTTTTCTGGGGTCATGAAAAAACTCTGAATCTAGGGAAAGGTGGTGATTGTACAACATTGTGAATACACTAAATGCTGATGAATGATGCACTTGAAAATGGTTAATTGCGTGTTATGTGAATTTCACCTCAATTTTTAAAAATACTGTGAGAAAAACATTAAGCCAAGCAGGGTTTACAACGCCCATCCTGCCTCTGCCACTCACCTGGATGGGGCTTTAGTCACGCCACTTCCCCTCTGCAGGCCTCACTTTCCTCAGTCACAGGGATGGCAATCACTGCCATTCACGCAGCCCACGCACTACGTGGGGCGTGACACCAGGAAGCTGTGCCGTGAAGGGTTCTGAGGCTGTGGCTGGGCACAGAGGGCATGCTGGATGGATGAGTGCTGCCTGCCCTGGTTCCCTAGGGAAGAGTGCTGGCACAGTGCCTCTTACTGGCCTCCTGGATTTCAGGAAATCAGTGGGAATATCCAGCTTAGACACGCGACTGTTCGGCCTCTGTCTACATACCTACCTGGTCAGCACAGAGCACAAGGCCCAGGGCACAGGTGTCATCTCTGATGGACAGTCAGCTTATCAAAGCAGAAAGCACACTGCTGCCCTAACCGGTTTGGCTCAGTGGATAGAGCGTCGGCCTGTGGACTGAAGGGTCCTAGGTTCGATTCTGGTCAAGGGCATGTACCTTGGTTTCGGGCACATCCCCAGTAGGGGGTGTGCAGGAGGCAGCTGATTGATGTTTCTCTCTCATCGATGTTTCTAATTCTCTATCCCTCTCCCTTCCTCTCTGTAAAAAATCAGTAAAATATATTTTTTAAATAAAAATCAGCCCTGGCCGGGTAACTCAGTTAGTTAGAGCATTGTCCCGATACGCCAAAGTTGCAGTTTCAATCCCCGGTCAGGGAACATACAAGAATCCACCATTGAATGCATCAATAAGTGGAACAACAAATTGATATTTTACTTTCTCTTTCTCTCCCCCTTCCCCCAAACTCTCTCCATTCCTCTCTCTCTCTCTCTCTCTCTCTCTCTCTCTCTCTCAAATCAATAAATAAATGTTTTTTAAAATCAGCAAATATATAGATGTTCTCACACAAGGCTGCACTGTTGTGCATATAAGGATATTCATAGGATATTAGTTAAATAAAGTATAGCATATCCACACAATGAAATATTATGGAGCTATAAGATTGAGTGAGGCAGCTTTACTAGTATATATAATGACATATACTATATACTGATAAGTGAAAAAAGCAAGTCATAGAGTGTGAATACAAATTTGTATTTACAAGAAAACAATATTTATACTTATATGCTAACATTTTCATAAACTATCCATAGAAAGATGCAGAAGGAAGTTATAAACAGTGGATACCTCTGTTGGCTGAGGACACAGGTAGGTTAAAAGCAAGGGAGCATTGCCCTAGCCAGTTTTGCTCAGTGGATAGAGCGTTAGCCTGCAAACTGAAGGGTCCCGGTTCGATTTCGGTCAAGGGCACATGCCCAGATTTTGGGCTCGATCCCCAGTGGGGGGCGTGCAGGAGGCAGTCAATCAATAATTCTCTCTCACCATTGATGTTTCTATCTCTCTCTCCCTCTCCCTTCCTCTCTGAAGTCAATAAAATATATATTTTTTAAAAAAGCAAGGGAGCATCTTCTGCAGAAGGCAGGTGGACTAGAGAAGATCCTAAGCATCAGGATAAAAGTGAGACAATACACAAACTCTAGCAAGGTTTCTTCACAATGCACTACTGACAGTGGGGCCAGGTCATTATTTGTTGGGGGGAATGGGGGGCTGTCCTGTGCAGTGTAAGATGTTTAGGAGCATTTCTGGCTTCTCTCCACTGCGTGCTGATAGTACATACACCCCTCCCACCCCTGGCTGTGACTACCAAAATGTCTCTAGACACTGCCAAAGTGCCCTGGGAAGCAAAATCGCCCCTGGTTGAGAACCACTGCTCAAGAGCCACAATGTTAATAGTTAACCTATAAAACAGTCTAGTACTATATTCCTATAAATCAACAACAAATGCAATATACACTCAGATATGGATCTGAAGAATATAGTGGATGTTGTTTGGAAATGACTTTCACACATCAGTCACAGTTTCTCATATTATGATAATATGAACTGAACCTTTTGGGTCTCTGAAGCAATTTCGCCAGTTAGTAGACCAGCCCCAAACCCCAACCCCATTCCCTCCCAAACAGCGTGCACTCTATAGATCCCAGATCTTCCAGGGTGCCCAGGAAGGCAACTTGCCCACAGAAATCTAACAGAAAATCATATTTTGGCCCAGCTTTTGGAAAACTAATATAATTATTGATACAATGCAAATTATTTGCATTAGTTAATAATGTTTCTTCTCTTAATTCCTAACAACCACACAAAGTGCAAGACACTGTTCAAAAATAATGAAAGACATCACCCCGATTTCAAGATTATAAAGAGAATCATTAGTTTAAGAAGCCAAGAGAGACTTAACTAGATTCTATAAATCACATTTTATTAAGCATAAAGCCATTTCTAATATACCACAATCAATGAGGAAGGGGAAGGGGAATCAAGACATCCAACAGGCTTGAATATTTTTCTAAAATTTTGTTGATTTTCCTGTGTCTGTTCTTTTCCCAAAACCAGAAAACCAATAATACCCTGGCAATCTTGGCTTCATAGTTTGAAGTCATTGATTCCTCCAATACCGCTGTCAGTGAAAAGTTCTGGATTTCATTCCCATAAAATAGTGCTCTTCAAATTCTAGGACTGTGCCGACTACTTGTGCTTAGCTCTCAGGAGGTTGGCTCTCTTTTGTGGAGGTGACCTCCGGTGACCTGCCTCTGCCATGAGTACACCTGTGAGTGGCTATAGAAGGTGCTTAAAAGTGTCCCCGGCGAAAAAAAAGAAACTCACCATTCTAACTACTTCAGGGTAAGTCTGCTCTGTCAAACAGCCTCTGCTTATTGTAATGTAGTCCACCAGTTCATTAAGAGTGGAGCGCTTGTATTCTTTCATTTTAAGATCAGATAGCGTGTCCATGAAGTCAAAAATGACACAGCACTGCTGAAGTTTCTTTAGGAACAGTTCAGGCTGCTCTGAGGATGGAACGTCTAAGAAAAAAAAAGGAAATGGTATAAGTCTGTCATCAATTTCTAGGTAACAGGAATTCTCTGTGAAAGTTATTTCAAAAGCAAGTTCAAAAGAATAAGAATTCACATGACAACAGTGTTTTTTAACAGTTACACATGGCCAGGAGGGGATACCACATCCACTACTTCAGACAACTTGTCTTTGAAAAATTATGATACCAACATAATTGACCGCATTTGTTATTCCACACCGAAGATTGACCAAAATCCCAAGAGCCATTCGAGTTGAAGCTAATTTTAACCCAAACACCCCAATGTCAACATCCTTAAGCCAAAAACAATGAAAAAGGTCAAATTTCCCATTATAAGGTAAAAGCAAGAAGTTCTCACTGTTGGTAAAAAATTTCAAAGCAGAGATGTCAATGATTCATTTTAATATCATGCTGACATCCTTGGTATTTAAAGCAAATGATGAGTGGTGTGTGTGTGTGTGTGTGTGTGTGTGTGTGTGTGTGTGTGTGTGTGTGTTTTACTTTGGCTTGCTTTCTATGAAGTTTTTTTGTCAAAGAAACTTGAGAAGTCAACAAAATGAAGTTATACCAACTCTCAAAAGAGTACATGAGTACTAGGACAATAAGAATGAACTCTACTTAAATCTACACTCTCTCTTTTGATCCATCTTCTTCCCTTACAGTGGGAGAAAACCACTAACATCTTATTAGTATGTCCTTAGAATAAACATCTATTCTTTTCCCACAAACAGCAGGCCCAACATTTGGTTTTGGTTTTGTGTCATTTCTAAAAAATACCTAAAAATTTCAGGTTAAAACTGGCCAGCTAGAATGGAAGCCTGATCTAAGGTGAACTTGAAATACACCGACTAAGTTGTACACAGCTATTCCTATCTTTTTTCAACTATTTTATTCCCCCATACTGGAGCTTCCCTAGAAAGGCAATGAAATTATAACCAGAGTAAGCTCTGCAGCCGTCATCTAAGATGATTAACTCATTAATCCTCAAAACATTCTTAGAGGTAAGCAGGTGGCATTGTATTATTATTCTGTATTTTCCAAAAAGAAAAGTAGAGACAATCATTGAGGTTCCACAATGAATGAATCATGGGCTGGCACAGTGCCCGGGTCTCTAACCACACTCCTAGTACTCATGAAGAACTTCAACAATGTTTGGCCAGTCGTTTGCAAACAGCCTTTGTTGCCAGCTTCACAGTGAATACTTCACAGCAGCTTCAAAGGATGGGCCACCTGCTCCCTGAAGGTAAGTGCAACAGCTAGCAGCACACACCTTATAGCCATCAGCAGCCCCAGCAGAAGGCAGTGAGGGCTAGGCTCCTCACAGGGTCCACCTGACTCCTCTCACAACCCTCTGCCCCTCTTCACATCTCACAACCCAAGTGCTACCCCAAGTACTCAGGACTTCATAGATAATTCCCCCAAAACACTGCCTGCTGCATCAACTTTAAGATAAGTCTAAAATATAGATAGGACACCTAAAAAAATGGGATTTCTCTACCAGATATAAGGGAATCAGTATCTTTTAAGGTATATGACATTACTGTTACTCTCAGAAAAGTTATAAATTTAGAAATCATTCTTAACCAATGAGTTTCCTCTCCCACCACCACCCCTATAGGTTCCTAAAGACCCAATGTATCTTATAGTCAAAGACTTTGGAATTTGAGGTAAACCATGAGATATGTCTTATTCTGTGCCCCTGGACTTAACCACTTTTAAAAGATCTAGCATTAGACTGTAAGAACTAAATTTAGTCAGACCAAACCTCTTTAACTGTTACCTACTTCAATGTTTAAAATAAATAAATAAACAAAAACTAAACAAGGCTGCTCATAAACATGACTATATACCCTTAACCAATGCCTAACTACATACACAGGACCAACATGGTTAATTACTAAACTTTTCTTAGTTCTAAATCAGATCCCATACCTCGAAGGTGAATGGAAGTTTTTATGCTGTATAAGGAATAAGAAAGAGCTTATTACTGTAACATTAAAGTTAAAATATTCAAGGGAAATTTTAATTAATCCTATTTTTGATACAGTAACTTTATTAAGGCTTAAAAACCAGACCTTCCACATGGAGAACTCTATAACTCAACACATATGAATTATGAAGGAATCTATAAATGATAACCTTTTCTCCAAAAAGCAAACCATATTTAAACAGTGACAACAACAATTAATCTTTGTGGTCAGTGCAATAATACTCAAGAGATTCATATATTTGGTTATTTAAAAAATTCAGGCAGTTAACACTTAGTCCTATTTTTTTAATGTTAGGCAGTTGAAATGTATTCCTTATTTAACCAAACTGATGTAATGTTATAGACAAATGTGAAGAAGGTTCTCCACCTGCTTAATGGAACAATTATGATAGTTTACATGTATTGAGTTCTAGTAGGTACATATATTGGATACTGTTCTAAGCACTTTCACATATTATATCTCTTTTAGTCCCAACGACAACCCCATGCAGTAGGTACTATTTCCAATTTAAAAGATGAGAAAACCAAGACACAGAGAGATCCAATGACTTGCCTGGAGTCACAGAGATAACAATCAGTGGAGACAGGATTCAAACTCAGGCAGACTGATCCAAAGCCTGGACTCTTCACCACCATGCAACATTCAAACTCAGTGAAAGACAAGAGTAATACCATATTCCATAGAACAGAGTATGTGCAAAGAGAAGAGGAAGAACGCAGAAGGAAATCAATAAATCAATCTCTAATATGCCCCATTCATAATAGATCATGCTGAACCTCTTCTGTGTCTCCCCTCTAGCCCATTCCCCAGAGACTAACACATATACCAATAAGCTTTCCTTCCTCCTTTATAACAGACTAAATTCTTCTAAAGTGATTTCTTCTTCTTAAACAACTTATGTAGTTAAAACTGAATCAAAGAAAAAGAGAGGGAGAGGATTCGTCAAAGAGCCAATTCCTTCATGGCAATAATTTTTTAAAAGTGGGATGTGAAAAGATAGGACAGGACAGGATGGGAGAAGGAAAACTCTCTGGATAGTTCAGAATATTTCAATTATAAAAGTTTCATGTCTATGGAACCAGGCGCAGAGGAAGATACAAATGGCAGTCATACAGCTCACCGTCTTGTTCTTCTCTTTCCTTTTTTAACAGTTATTTTCTCCCATATGCCTTTTCTATTATTATCTCTTAGCATCCTCCATCACTTTCATCAATAAGCTAGAGAAAATACTCCCACTTCCAAGGTGTTTATATCTAAACTAGGGGCCCGGTGCACGAAACTCATGCACTGGGGGCGGGGGGTCCCCTCAGCCCAGCCTGCCCCCTCTCACAGACTGGGAGCCCTCAGGGGATGTCCTACTGATGGCTTAGGCCCGCTCCCAATGAGGAGCGGGCATAAGCTGCAGTCTGGCCTCCCTCTGCGGGAGGCAACTGGGCTGATCAGGGGAAGGCGCCAGTCCCATCACCCCGCTGCTGCAGCTACTGCCAGCCACCACAGCCGCCAAGATGCTTTCATCAACACGGACTCCAGTCCCTTCACCATGAAAAAATGACAACTTTCTTTAGGCATTTTCAAGATGTGTCTTTCATAGGATATGACATTTTCTTTTTTATTTTTTATCCTCACCTGAGGATATGTTTCCATATATTTTTAGAGAGTGTGGAAGAGAGAGAGAGAGAGAGAGAGAGAGAGAGAGAGAGAGAGAGAAACATCAATGTGAGAGGCATACTTTGATTGGTTGCCTCCTGCATGAGCTCTGACCTGGGCTTGGCCAGGGAGGAGCCTGCAACCTAGGTACATGCCCTTGATCATAATCGAACCCGGACCCTGCGGTCAGCAGGCCGAGGTTCTATCCACTGAGCCAAACCGGCTAGGGCAGGATATGACATTTCTTAGCCCCTCCAGCAGCGGACCTTCGTTTTTTCCTCCAGGAGTGTGGTGGAAAAACCCTAGATCACCTTCTTGGATTCTTATAACCCAAGTTACCAAGAACACTGCAAGTGACGGTGTACAGGGAGCTTAGCCAATGAGCGGTCAGAAAAGGTTTTTACGCTCAAACTGGTTTGGCTCAGTGGATAGATCGTCGGCCTGCAGACTGAAGGGTCCCAGGTTTGATTCCTGTTAAGGGCATGTACCTTGGTTGGGGGCACATCCCCAGTGGGGAGTGTGCAGGAGGCAGCTGATCGATGTTTCTCTCTCATCGATGTTTCCGACTGTCTATCTCTCTCCCCTCTTCACTGTAAAAAAATCAATAAAATATATTTTTTTAAAAAAAGAAAAGGTGTTTCCTCTGCAGCTCATGCACAGAGGACCCCCTGTGTTGTGTCCACTGGGCTAGGGGCGTATCCCCCGCCACCGGGGGGGCACGCCCTCGAGGCCGGCAGCCAGCCCTGCGTTGTAGGTGACGGGCTTGGGGGTGTGCAGAGACCCCGGGCCATGCACACGGCGGCTGCCGGGTCTCTGCATGCCCCCGAGGCCAGCAGCCAGCCCCGCGCGTTGTGGGCGCTGGGCTGGGGGGCATGGACCTGGGCCACTGCTTGGCGCTGGCACACACTCAAGCGGCCACGGGGCGGAACATCCACTTGGCGCCTGTGCCCGTAGGCCCGAAGTGGCCAGGGACATTCTGGGACCCTGGCCGTTCAGGGCATATGTGCAGGCCTACAGGCTAGGAGCAGCCTGGGCCCCGAGAATGTTCCCGGGACCCAGGCCGCTCAGCGCCTGTGTATGCAAATTAACCCGTCATCTTTGGCAGATTAATTTGCATACTAACTCCTGATTGGCTGGTGAGCGTAGCAGAGGAACGGTCAATTTACATGTTTCTCTTTTATTATATAGGACTAGAGGCCCGATGCACGAAATTTGTGCAAGAGTAGGCCTTCCTTCCCCCTGGCTGTCAGCACTGACTTCCCTCCGGCTGCTGGCACCAGGGACGCAGGCTTCCCTCACAGCCCTGGCTTTTGTCCTGAAGGTCGTCCGGAAGGACGTCCAGTCTAATTAGTATACAGTGGGGCCTTGACTTACGAGTGTCCCGACTAACGAGTTTTTCGAGATACGAGCAGTCTCTCGGCCAATTTTTTGCTTTGAGTTGCGAGCTAAAATTCGGGTTACAAGCCAGCTTCAGATACCCCACCGCTAGTTGGCGCAGCGAACGTCACAGTGAACGCCACAACATCAACCCGGCACCACGTGTCTCACTCGTTCACTGTTGATTTGACATACGAGTAATTTTGAGTTACGAGCTCCGTCACGAAACGAATTAAACTCGTAGGTCAAGGCCCCACTGTATTATGCTTTTATTATTATAGACTAGAGGCCTGTTGCACGAAAAGATTCGTGCAATAGGCTTTTCCTTCCCCTGGTTGCCAGCAACAGTTTTCCTCCGGCACCCGGGACCCAGGCCTTCATTCCAGCCGGAGCCGCCTTCAGTCTTCACTGCTCCGGCCGGAGCCGCCTTCAAGCCTTCGCTGCTCCGGCTGGAGCCGCCTTCAGTCTTCGCTCTGCCACTTCGAGCCTACATATGCAAATTAACTGCCATCTTTGTTGGTGGTTAATTTGCATATCTCGCTGATTAGCCGATGGGAGGCGTAGCAAAGGTATGGTCAATTACCATCATTGTCTATTATTAGATAGGATAATTTTAAAATGTACAAGTAATGGAAAATGGACACAGAATTCAACAGTAGAGGGAGAATACAAGTTAACTTAGAAGACTAATATTCTCCTTGTGTCTGAAAGAGTCAACAGAACTATATACTTTTTAGCCACAGCCCATCCACCCATCTTATTACATGTGCACCGAGAATGTACGTACACACACACACACACACACACACACACACACACCCTCACCTTCAGTATGATTTTGAAGACTGGTTGTTTATTATTTGTTTGTTTGTTTGTTTGTTTACAATTGGCAGAAGAAGCTCATTCCTCCCTAGTCAACAGCTTCCATTATTCCATCCCATCTAATATTTGGAGCACAAGATTATGGATCCAATATCAGCCCACCTTCCCTTGGAGCCTGATTCAGTCAGGACTTTGCAAAGCAAAAAGTAACAAGTAGAAGAAATAAAACGTGAGCCTGGTGTCCTTTGGATTTGGTGCTCTTTGGCTCCAGTAAACTGAAATTATTGAAAATCAGAATGTTAAATTCATACCTGCAAATATGCCAACCAAGTAAGTAAAAAGGGCCTACATTGTTGTATTTATTAACCATAATATCACAGGAAGAAAACAATGGTTTTAAAGAAAAATAAATAAATAAATAAATAAATAAATATGCTGATAACTTATTTACACATAGACTGTTAAAATGTATGTGGTGCCCTAGCCAGTTTAGCTCACTGGATAGAGAGTCAGCCTGGGGACTAAAGGGTCCAAGGTTCGATTCCGGTCAAGGGCATGTACCTTGGTTGCAGGTACATCCCCAGTAGGGGGTGTGCAGGAGGCAGCTGATCAATGCTTCTCTCTCATCGATGTTTCTAACTCTCTATTCCTCTCCCTTCCTCTCTGTAAAAAAAATCAATAAAACCTATGTTTAAAAATAAATAAATTAATTAAAATAAAATAAAATATATGTGGAGCCCTGGCCTGTATGGTTCAGTTGGTTGGGTGTCGTTTACATGCATTAATTAGCCCATTTCCATCCATTTCTCCAATTCTCACAAAAAAAATGGTACCAACGCAGATTGAGTATGTAAACATGGTCTTCAATCCCCTTCACCTCAGCCCTTACAACTTTCCCTTCCGTGTACAAATCCCCATCCATGTATGCTATCAGTCCCTCACACAAAACTCTCCAAACATCAACAAAGTCAGTGAGAATTTTACTTGCATAAGGCATATAAGACTATGTTTATAGAAAATTAGTCCCATAGTACCAGGGAGAGCTGAGCACTAAAAGATTAAGTTGACCCAGCAAGTGGCTCAGTGGTTGAGCATTGAACTATGAACAAGGAGATCATGGTTCAATTCCCGGTCAGGGCATATGCCTGGGTTGCAAGTTTCACCCCAGTAGGGAGCATGCCAAAGGCAGCTGATCTATGATTTTCTCTTATCAGTGATGTTTCTATCTCTCTCTCTCTCTCTCTCTCTCTCTCTCTCTCTCTCTCTCTCTCTCTCTCTCTCACTCTCCCTTCCTCTCTGAAAGCAATAAGAAAGAGAAAAAGATGTTAAATAAAGATGTGATCAACAGGTATTCACTAGAATAGAAATAGAAACCAGAATTATCCACAAAACTAACAAACATATGAAGTAAAGAAAAGCAACTTGTAGAATAATATATATAGTATAAAATTCAAAGGATGCAAAACTAGGTCATAAACTGTTTTATAAAATATTAAGTTGACTTGGCCTTGAATGACTGAAACTTGGCAGACTAGCACATATGGTAAAGTGCCTAATTGCCTGTCCATGTTGAATGTCCAAATCAGGGGTCCTCAAACTTTTTAAGCAGAGGGCCAGTTCACTGTCCCTCAGACCGTTGGAGGGCCGGACTATAGTTTAAAAAAAAAACTATGAACAAATTCCTATGCACACTGCATATATCTTATTTTGAAGTAAAAAAACAAAACGGGAACAAATACAATATTTGTATTTGCATGTGGCCCGCGGGCCGTAGTTTGAGGACCCCTGGTCCAAATCCTTGCCACCAACTTTACTTCTATGCATAGATACAAGCAGCAGTCCCTTTTTGTAGCACATATTTCAAGAAAACTAAAAAGAATCCTATTTTACTAGTAGAACTATGTTTCTATTAGAAATTGCTTTTGACACCCAAAAGAACCACAGATATAACCAACAATATTTCATCAAAACAATGAGACATTTATAAATCTTTATAACAAATCAAATAATACAATTGGGCTTCATGTCCTATGAACTGTACCAAGTATATGAGCAAGTAAGAAACTAACCTGTTAGCTAAAATTAAGTATTATATACTTGAATATTCCATTACTTTATTACTGTATTCAAAGTAGTAGGTTCAAAAACATTTGTTGTTGCTGATGCTGGTGGTGGCAGTATTTCAAGTGACTTCAATGTGTGGCCACAGTGGAGAATCATTGTTTTTAAAGTAATAACTTTAAAAATCCTCCTTTAATCTCTTCACCTTTGAAATCCTTTCTCTCTCTGTTTATTTAAAGCTATCAATGAAAACATCCGTTTTCAAGCAAAGGAAGGCCCCTGGAAACATCTACAAGAGTGAAAGTGTTCCTTCTTGGCCTCAACTACAAATAAATGAATGTAGAGTTGGCTGCCTTTAGAACTTTTTCCAATCTGTTAGGAAAATTGAAAAGCACTTTGCTGATCATTAGCATACACTTCTTTTAAAGGTTCTAAACATGTCTCATAGAATGGCTACACAAATAATATCAAAAGAATGAGATTAAGGCCGAAACCGGTTTGGCTCAGTGGATAGAGCGTCGGCCTGCGGACTGAAAGGTCCCAGGTTCGATTCCGGTCAAGGGCATGTACCTTGGTTGCGGGCATATCCCCAGTAGGAGATGTGCAGGAGGCAGCTGATCGATGCTTCTCTCTCATCGATGTTTCTAACTCTCTATCTCTCTCCCTTCCTCTCTGTAAGAAATCAATAAAATATATTTTTTTTAAAAAATGAGATTAAGGTGTATTAATTAAACGACAAACTGAAAGGCAAAAAAAGGCCTATTTTTACTTTGTTATTTCAAAGTAAAAATAACAACAATAATGAACATTTGCTTTTGCAAAGCAATGTATTAAGCTCCTGGAATACATTATCCCATTTAATCCTCAGAATACCTTATGAGTGGCTACTATTAATATCCCAGTTTTTCAGATGGAAAAAAACTGGGGCCCAGAACAGCTAAGTCACTTGCCCAACATCTCCCACTACTAAGGACTGCAGCTGGTATTCAAACCCAAGAAGTCTTACTCCAGAGCCCATACCAATAACAACAACGATGATGATGATTGTGATAAATAACAGCAACTAACAGCCACCACTACCACTGGAGATATGTAGAAATTGTCATGCTTAGATACTTGTAACCTACAAATAAAGGAAATTTTGATTGACTTTTCTAAAAGAAATTAAATGTTTTAAAAACTTAAACAGCATAAAATCAGCCTTAAACTAGTGAACAATGGTGGGTAAATTATACTTTTAAATAATAATTGTATATGAATATTAATTATTCTTCCCAGCTTGGACAACCATCATGTATTTATTATTGTTCCTTCATTAATCTCTTCAATTTGCCTTTCCCAAAAGCAACAAACTTGTGCTCTCCAATTTGTAACCAAGACCCAAAGATCACCACTGATGCAGATTAGTGGCCTAAGCAGCAAAATTACAGGATTCGGGGCTTTCACAATATTTTTGATACTATGTTCCAATCAGAATAAATAGAGAGAAACACACGCATGACATACAGTTATAAAATCTCTGATAAGTATTTCTGCTTCCAACCCTTCATCAGCTATCTTTCACGTTTTATTATCTAAGGCCAAGGCAGTCACTGAAATTTGTCAGGACAAGAAATAAAACACTTTAAATTGATCTAATCCCTAATTATAGGTGTAGATGACTTTCCTGACACCAAGTTCACCCACAGGACAGAAGCCAATGACACCTCTAACACTGTCCATCTCTCTAATACTAATTCATTACCTAAGGGCTTGTCTCCAGAGATGGAGCACCCAGGAGTATAAGGACCAGGTCCTTTTTAATACAATAAATTCCTGAAGCATGCTTGGTTATACCAAAAGAAAAAAAGAAAAAGGCCGCAAGAACTATACAGTGTTCTAAAGTACCTCTGTCAGTGGTTTCCTTTTTTGAGGATTTCACATACCTTATTTACTTAATTTTAAAATTACAAAAAAATAGAAGGTTGCCTTTTTCTCCCCTCCAGGTGAAGGCATTAAAATAATAACTAGCCACCATTTATTTTCACTATAATTTCACAAAAAGGAAGGACCTTTTGAAAAAGAAAAGAGAACACATCTCTGACTAAAAGACCATCCTTCCTTAAAAAGTAGGCTTGGCAATCCTATACAACACACACACACACACACACACACACACACACACACACACAGAGTCGTGTATTCTCTCCCTCTAAATTCCTTCTCTTCTACTGCTTTTTCACTTAGCTGAGTACTAGTAACAAATATTCTTTTTTTCTTTTTTAAAAAATAATTCTTTATTTTTGAAAGTCCCCCTTTTTCCCCATTGACCCCCTTCAGCCCGCCCCCACCTCACCCCACCCCCAGGCCTTCACCACCCTACTGCCTGTGTCCATGGGTAATGCATATTTGCATATAAGGTCTTTGGTTGATTACCTCCCACCCACCTCCCACCAGTCTACCCTCCGAGATTCCATACTCTGTTCCATGCTTCCATGTCTCTGGATCCACTCCATTCATCAGTTCGAGTACCAGTAACAACTTTTACACAGGCCTGTATTTGGGAATCTCTGGGCAATATCACTACTGTTCCAACATTTTTCTAGTAGCATTGGAAACAGTGTTAATGACAGTGCTAATTTCAAGTGCATTTAGATGACAATAAAAGCTGAGAAAATAATCATGTACCAGCCATGGTATAGGAGTACCTCACTTTCCAGAAGCCATGTAGTCCCTAGAAATTCTCTAACATAAAAATTTCCATAAAACTCTATACATACCTCCATTCAAAGACTTGCCAGATTATATTGGGACTTTTTTTAAACCAGTGAGCCTTATGTCTTGTTCATCTTTTAATACCTATCACATGGCAGAAGTTTCTAGAATATGGTAGGTATGTAATAAAAGCAGTTTGAGTCAGTAAATTCTATATATTGAATATTTCCACATTTTCAATTATAAACCAAAAGTTTATTCGTCTAGAAATAAAACTACTGAATAGAAAAAAAATGTTTAATATAGTATATTTGATAAATTATTTCCTAATCTATAAATATAAAAGCCAAGCAACCGGAATGACGGAATGAATGACCAGAACAACCGGTCGCTATGACAGCGCACTGTGGTGGCCAACCAGCCCGATCGGGCCCCCCCAATCTCCTGCAGCCCCTCCTCCCAGCCAGCCTGGCCGCCAATTGGCCCCCCCCGGGTGGGGGCCAGCCAGCCAATCGCCTGCGCCCCTCCCCCCAGCCAGCCCTGCCCCTGATAGGTTCCCTCCACCCCCATCGGGGGCTGGGTGACCAGCCGACCTCCCATGCCCCCTGCCCCACTGCCCGGCCCCAATCAGGCCCTGAACAGGGATAGGGCCAGCGGCTCCTCCCCCCCTCATCAGGGCAGGCTGGCCAGACCCCACCCGTGCACCAATTCATGCACTGGGCCTCTAGTATTTTAACACTTGGAGTGGGGGAAACGAGTTAAGTCGGCTCGCGTGAATTGCGCGTACTCCGCGGGAGCCGTCTTTAACTCAGTTCATATAGATTTGCGGTGGAGTGCGGGAAACGTGTAAACTCGGCCGATTGTAACTGCGTATTACCAAATATTTGTTTGTAATCCACCCTTTTGGTGGATGGAACAAAACCAAAAGACAGAGCCATCTTATATTTTGGCGGGAAATTCACCCCACACCGGAGTGTTAATAATACTAAGTCACGAAATGCAAATTTAAAAATTAAGATGGGCTAAGTAAAATAAATCAGATAAAGACAAATTCTGTATGATATCAGTGATAGGTGGAACCTAAAAAAGCCGAACTCATAGAAACAGAGACTAGTAGTTACCAAGGGCTGGGGATTGGGAGAAATGAGGAGATGTTGGTCAAAGAGCACAAATTTCTAATTACAAGGGTAGTAAGTTTTGTGGCTCTAAGGTACAGCATGGTGATTATAGTTAACAATACTGTATTATATACTTCAAATTTGCTAAGAAAGTAGACCTTAAATTTTCTCATCATAAAGAAAGAAATGGTAACCACATGGAGGTGTTAGCTAAAGCTATGATAGTGATCATTTTGTGATATATAAGTGTAACAAATCAACACACTGTATACCTTAAATTAACACAATGTTATATGTAAATTATATCTCAAAAAAGTTTTAAATAAATATAAATAGGATTTTTCATAATTAATATATTTATGAATGTAAAAAGAAAAAAGACAAGCTTACTTCACAAAAACCTAGCTAAAAAAATGCACAGTTCCTTGGTTCCTTGAATCATTGCCCCCTACGAATATTCAATCCTATATAATAAAAGCCTAATATGCAAATAGACCGAATGGCAGAACAACTGATCGCTATGACATGCACTGACCACCAGGGAGCAGACGCTCAACAGAGGAGCTTCCCCCAGCCCACAGGCCCCAGTGGGGGGCAGGGCCAGCGAGCGGGCTGTGCCAGGCCAGCCAAGGCAGGTGCCGGGGGGGAGGGGGGGCACCCCTGTCACCCGCCTGTCGCCCCACAGATTGGCCCTGATTGCCAGCCAGGCCTAGGGGCCCTACCCGTGAACAAAATTTCGTGCACTGGGCCTCTAGTAAGATAATGCCTTATTTTCTAATACTTTATAAAAAATATAACTGACTATTAAAAACAGAAGAAGCCTATATAATAAAAGGCTAATATACAAATAGACTGAATGGCAGAATGACTGGTCACTATGACGCGCAATGACCACCAGGGGGCATATGCTCAACGCAGGAGCTGCCCCCTTGTGGTCAGTGTGCTCCCACAGGGGGAGCGCCGCTCAGCCAGAAGCCGGGCTTATGGCTTACGAGCACAGCGGCGGTGGCGGGAGCCTCTCCCGCCTCCGCAGCAGCACAAAGGATGTCTGACTGCTGGCTTAGGCCCAATCCCCACGGGTGGACATCCCTCGAGGGCTCCCAGACTACAGGAGGGTGTAGGCCGGACTGAGGGACCCCCCCCCCCACGAGTGCACGAATTTCATGAACTGGGCCTCTAGTGGTTTATATTCAAGGATGAGAGGAAAATACTCAGAACAAAGATGAATGCACAACATGAATAAAGTAGTATAATTTAGGAATTCCCTCCATAGCAAAAGAACCTAATAATTTTGTCAATTTTACCATTAACAAATAAAAGTGAAAGGTCTATGCCGTGACCGGTTTGGCTCAGTGGATAGAGCATAGGCCTGCAGACTCAAGGGTCCCAGGTTCGATTCCGGTCGAGGGCATGTACCTTGGTTGCGGGCACATCCCCATTGGGAGGTGTGCAGGAGGCAGCTGATCGATGTTTCTCTCTCATCGATGTTTCTAACTCTCTATCTCTCTCCCTTCCTCTCTGTAAAAATCAATAAAATATATATATTTTTTTAAAGTGAAAGGTCTAGTGGAAAGAGCATGGACTTTGCACTTATTCACTCATTTATTCATTCATTCACCAAATATTTATTTCATACCCATTGAGGTCTGGTCCAGGTGTTACTTGGATACCACAATGGAAAAAGGAAACAAAAATCTCTTCTCTCACGAAACTCTACATTCTAGCAGGAAGAGACAAATAATAGTAACTGTAAAAAATAAATAAATACATTAAATGGCATATCAGATGGGGAAAATAGTATGTAGGCATGGAGGATATAATTTTTAATAGAATATCATCTGGAAGATAGCATTTGACAAGTACTTTTAGGAAATGAGATAGTCCGCCAAGAGGGTGTCTGGGGGCAAAACAAAAAGCAGAGGAGATAGCAAATGCAAAGGTCCTCTGGCAGGAGGGAGCGTGCTGGTGAATTATCAAACATGACCGGAGCCAGAGTGGAAAATGAAGGAGAGAGGCCAGAAGAGTGAGGGACTAGTAGCTGAAATCTTGGGCCTTGTGAAACACTACAAGGACTTCAGCCTTGATTATGGTTCTGAACTAGATTTGTACCTTGACTGCTTCCTAGGTGACATTGAACAAGGCATATATTTCTCTGAACATTAGGTTCCTTATCTGTAAAATTGAGAAAATGTACTTGACAGGGTTGAATGCGTATTAAATGAAGACTATCTGAAAGGTGGAAAATGCTTTTCACAAAAAGTTACCCTTCATTTGACAAACATCTATCAAGTATCTACAGCAGATAGTATGAGATCAATTCCCAATTTTAAAACTATTTTTTGTGTGTTGCCCTAGCCAGTGTTGCTCAGTGGTTAGAAAATCGGCCTGGGCACCAGAGGGTTGCAGGTTCAATTCTTAGTCAAGGGCATATACCTGGGTTGCAGGTTCCATGATCCCTACCCCTACTCAAGGGCACTTGTAGAAGGCAACCAATCAATGTGTCTCTCTCACATCAATGTTTCTCTCTCTCTTTCTCCCCTTCTACTCTCTCTTAAAAAGAAAATCAATAGAAAAAATATCGCCACCAGGAATCGAACCATGACCTCCTGGTTCATAGGTCAACGCTCAACCACTGGCCAGGCATGAAATTTTATTTTAATAATATCAAACTTCGCCTTAGCCAGTTTGGCTTAGTGGATAGGCAGCCGTGGTCAAACTACGGCCCACGGGCTGGATCCGGCCCATTTGAAATGAATAAAACTAAAAAAAAAAAAAGACCATACCCTTTTATGTAATGATGTTTACTTTGAATTTATATTAGTTCACACAAACACTCCATCCATGCTTTTGTTCCGGCCCTCCAGTCCAGTTTAAGAACCCATTGTGGCCCTCGAGTCAAAAAGTTTGCCCACCCCTGGGATAGAGTGTCGGTCTGTGGATTGAAGGATCCTGGGTTTGATATGCCCAGGGTTGTGGGCTTGTTCCCCAGTAGGGGGCGTGCAGGAGTCAGCTGATCAATGATTCTCTCTCATCATTAATGTTTCTATCTCTCCCTCTCCCTTCCTCTCTGAAGTCAATAAAAATATATTTTAAAAAATAATAATGTCAAACTTCAATTAAACAAAGGCCATCTTTTTAAAACCCTCAAATACCCCCCATAACTTGTCTTCTCTTCTGTACTTGTCTTTTAAGACAAGGAACAAGGAGCAAATCATAAAATCATAATCTAGTAAAAAGGAATTAACAGAACAAACTTCCGGGATATGTCCGAGAGTCAGAATTGTTGAAGGCCAATTTTCAGCAGCTTTCACAAGTATGAGCAATAAAAATCTTCAAAAAGCACTCTTTTTACTTATGTCATGATTATAAGGTAAATAAATAAATTAATGGAATTACAGATTTTCCACAAGCACCTACCTTTTGGTTGACCCTCCCCCACAAAAAAATAAATAATGCAATAGAAGAACACATGCTTTTCAAGTATTTCAGTTCATTGAAGGTTCCTCTCTCCCCAAGAGATTACTTCTACAAGGGATAAAAATGGCCTATCTACTTTCCAGTTGTTTTGAGGGTTAACATCAATATAAATCAGTTCAAAATGGGATGAACCTGCAGCTATTAACACTATGATATGAGGTTTAAAAACAGACAGATGGACAGATGGATAGACAAATAGATAGATGTCACATTAATATCAATTAAACCCACTGTCTGCTATTTTACAACTTACAGTTGACACCAAAGACATCATTAAACTTTTTTTAAAAAAAGGATTTAAGGTAGAAAACAGAGTAAATCCAATGTTGCAATGCAAGCTTAGAGATGCTATTTCTGAACCTCAGTTGGGAGTTTTAAATATGAGATCTTAAGCTCCTGCGAGGGACACAGGACTGAGTGACCATAGTGGAATGGCGTCTAAACCCAAGAGTAATAAAGAGTGTACATTTATAATTAAGGTCATAATCTAGACAATAAAACCCAGTGATGGCATGTAGTACACCCCACTAACTGTGGAACTCACCTATATATCATAAATGTAAGCCCATCTATAATGGTCAAGGAAATCCAAAATTCAAATTTGAAACACCATACTAAGAAAAAAGAAATCCTTTTAAAACCTTATTTATTACTATGCATAAAAACAGTACTGTCGCCCTGGCCAGTATGCTCAGTGGTTGGAGTTGCCAGCCCACACACCAAAGGGTCTCAGATTTGATTTCTGGTCAAGGGCATGTACCGGACAAGGTTTGATCCCCTGCCCTGGGTCACAGGGCAAGTGCAGGAGGCAACCAATCAACATGTCTCTCTCACATAGATGTTTCCCTCTCTCCCTCTCTCTCTCTCTATCTCTCTGTCTCCCTCCTCCTTCCCTCCCTGCCTTAAAAAAAAAAAAATCAATGGAAAAAATATCCTCAGGTGAGGATTAACAAAACAACAACAAAAACCAGTGCTGTCAAGCAAAAAAAAATAGAACAAGCATGTCAAATCCACAGCCCCCCAGGCTGCATGTGACCCACAAGTAATATTTTTTCATCCCAGTCAATATAGAAGTATGTAAGAAACATTTTAATAAAAATTTCATAACATAACTTTTACAATATCCTGTTATACATAATCCTATATAATAAAACCCGAACAAACAAATTGACCGAATAGCGGAACAACTGGTCGCTATGATGCGCACTGACCACCAGGGGGCAAACACTCAACACAGGAGCTGCCCCCTGGTGGTCAGTGCGCTCCCACAGGGGGAGTGCTGCTCAGCCAGAAGCTGGGTTCACGGCTGGCGAGTGCAGTGGCCGGTGTGGGACCTTTCCCCCCCCCTCTTGACAACCTTTAAAGGCCCCCTCGGGGGGATTTCCGGCCGCCGGGTTTAGGCCGGATTTTCTTGGGGCAGGGGACTTTAAGCCAGCAGGGGGACTCCCCCCCAGGACCTCCCCGTTTTGTGAGAGGGCCAAGGCCGGGCTGATGCCCCCCCCCCCCCCGCACAAATTTTATGCACCGGGCCTCTAGTTATTAATAACAAACTACAATGTTCACTAATGACTAATTACTATAATTGTGTTGCACTGATTTCCTTTACGCGCCTTATCGCAGGCGCACCATTTCTCTCCACTAATACTAGCAGTGAATATTTTAGCAGCCGTTTGCCACGTCATTAGTCTTGGACTGACTTGTTTTGGTGTGCACAACAGGAAATATTACCCTTTCAGAGAACAAGAAAAACAGGTTTATTTGCGTTACGCTTATTAATTTGTGCAGTTATTCAGTGTCTGGTAAGTTAATATTCAAGAAAAAAATATTAATTTTCTTAAAACGTTCTATTGTTTATGTTAACGATTACTCATTTATTTCAGCCCTTTGTATTCAGCATGTCTCTATTGGAATAAACCTACGTGTCTATGAAAATTGAAGTTTTTGGGGTTTTTTGCAGCCCACATAAACTTAAACCTTGTTTATTTGGCCCGTGTTAGCCTTTGAGTTTGACATGCTTTGGCTACAGAATCAGATTGTCTGGATTCTAAACCTGGCTTTGCCACTTCCTAGCCTGGAAACCATAGGTGAGTTTCTGTGCCTCAGTTTCCTCATATGTAAATGAAGGCATAATAATAGTTCCTACCTGATATAGCTAACTTAAGAATTAAGTGTGTGAAGAAAAAGAAAAATACATAGAACAATAGAACTTTTCAGGTGCTCAATAAACTTTAGTTGCTAAATGTTCTTAAAAAAGCATTGCCGAGCCTTAGTATCCTTTGTAAATGAGTGTAAAGATAGTAGCTCTGTCACAGTGCTAGCTCAAGAATTTCATGAGGTAATACATAAAATGTTTCACACAATGCCTGGCACATGGAAAATGCTCAACAAATGTCAGCTTTTAAAAACAATACTTAGCAGATAAACATAAATTGCTAATATATAGAGGGTTTCTTCCCTTCCCTTTTTTTGTGTGTCCAATTGTGTAAGCCATATTTGAAGAAAATAATATTGAGCTTGACCTACTAATATCCAGTGAGATTACTTCAAAATAAAAATGTAATTTGATTAGAGGAAAGGTGAAGATGCTGACTCAATACAATATGTGAAATGATTCAGCTGTCAGGACATGCATCAGCAACATGTCAAAATCCTGAAGGGCGATGAGAGTTAGTGTTTGGATGAATGAATGACAGACTAACAGAGCATCTGGGATAGAAAAGCAAGAATTTATAAAGAGTTCAACAATCTGGATGAGCACTGCCAAGACCAGGACACAGCCAGTTCTCACACATCCCCAGAGCTCGCTCCAGATACAATCCGGTTTATGCTTAATTTACAAAGGAAAAAAACAAACAAGCCATGTTTGACAGTCTGTCCTTTGAGTCTAAATTCTGAATTAATATTCACAGATGTTAACACTTATAAATACAAGCTAAAAGTAGTAATAATAATTTACATTTGAAGAGTTCTTTACAATAACATATTCATATCAATACTATTGACTTCCCACTAAAATAACATCAAGCTCTGAACCACTTCTAAGTATTTTGTAAACCTTTTTGCTTTTCTACACACCCTATTAAAGATCTAAGGTGTTAGCTAAAATTCTGCAAGCTTTTTATAACCTCCAACAAGGCCTCAGGCTAAGTCTGAAAGGAATGTGATAGGTACTTTCAACCTTCCAAGAACAAACCTTTATTTGCTTAGAATCTACTATGTTTAACTTAATAATCAATCATTTATTCATTCATTCCACAAATATTTACAGAACACTTTTTACATGCCAGGCACTAATCTAGGTCTTAAGTATACATTTCTGAGCAAAATCAAACAAGATCCTAGCTTTCATGAAGCTTACAGACCAAAAGGGAAGAAAACTCAATTAAATGGTCATATAAATAAATAAATATAAAAGTAAAACATGAAGGTTGCCCTATGAAGAAAAGGTACAATGTACTATATAAGAGTACGTACTACAGAGAATGAAAAAGAAATATACTTGTCCTAAAAAAAAAAAGTGCAGTCTGGTGAGAAGCAAAATTAATATATATAAATAAGAGGAAAATTACAAGGAAAATGCAATTAAGTGCCTAAATTTAATGGACCAAGTTAAGAGACAGGAATGGGAAAAGCACTTGGCGAGGACCTACAATACTACAGCCAAGTCCTTTCACGTGTTCTCTCACTGAAGCCTTGCAAAAACCCTACAAAGTAGCATTTTACAGATGAGAAAACTAAGGCCTCAAGATATTCAGTTCTATTAGTATGAGTCAATAACTACAGTGTAGAAACAGCTTCATTAATAGAACCAGATGGTATGATAATCTTATAGCAAAATAAAATATATTTGACATTACTTTAGACAGATATATGTAGCAGCAGAAATTAGATCAGAGCAATGAATGTGTCTTCATCATCCTCTACCACCCTTTTTACAGCCCACCTCCAACCCCAAGGCATACAGTTATTTTCACCACAATCACACCCTGTGCTCACGACCTTTCCACACCCACAAAAATCGGCTTTCCCTCTGAAAATGTGGTTAAGTTCCCTGGCTGCTAAAGGGTTAATGGGCTTACCATGAAGAAACATATTTATACTACTGCACAGACTTCATGGAATGGCCTAATGGCTTTATTCAATGGCCTAATTTTAACAATGGGAATTTCAGACATAAAATGGGCAAATTATTTCAAGCCCCTCTAGGCACATCTATTCTACTTTCACAAGGATTGTAAGGCAAGCCTTATCACCCAATTTGGGGGGGGGGAGGGAGGGGGTACATCTTGATAAATATAGAAAATATCTTATACTGAAGTTTTAACAATTTACATTGCTTGCTTGTACCATTAGTGCACCCTGTATCACAAAACTAACTGTTGGGGTCCAGCCCCAACAGGTCCAGGGGTTCCCCAAGGTGTGGACGGAGTCAGCGAGGAAGGAAAGACATGGAGGCAGCATTCACGTGATCATCATGGGCAGGTTCCTCCTAGCCAGCCAGGTTCCTCCTAGCCAGGGTCCTCCCTTTATTGTCCTCTTACATTTGTATTTATCCTAATTTGATCTTAATCCCATCCATTCTATTCCCAAAGGGTAAGGGCGTTTCTTATCTCCATTCCAAGGGTACTCTGGTGGTC
>NW_005871214.1:50234-93287 GCF_000147115.1 Myotis lucifugus | reverse complement strand
TGCTTGGCCCGGAGGATGGCTGGTTAGTCAATGACGGGTAAGATTCCTCTGGGAGGGATGACCTAAGACAGGCACAGTCGCAGAGGGGCCTCAGGGGAGAACTTTGGGGTCAACAGAGGTGGGGCACAGATCCTCACCCCCCCCCCATTTATGCAGGGGCTTGAACACTCGCCCCTTCTGAGGGAGGTCTCCTGCCCCCATGGCTGTTTCTCGCTTCCCATGTCCAGCCCAGATCGGGACCCAGATAACGGATAGAGACTTGGCCCAGCTCAGATCGGGAACAGAAAGAGACTTGGTCCAGCTGAGATCAGTACCCAGATAAAAGACCTGGCTGACAGCAGCTGCCCTCTCACTGCAACAGGACTTGTTTCCCATTTCTACCTTGGACCACAGGGAAAGGGGCAGCTGAAGGAAAGGGCTGTGTCAGGATGCTGCCTTCTTCCCTTTCTTCTCCCTCTTTTTTTCTAACAAGGCTCTGTGTGCACTCCATCCACTATGTTTGTTGCTATGCTCGCTATCATTGCTTGTCAGTCTTCTTCCGAGTCTTAAACAACCCAATCCGAGAGGTGGCCGCTGATTTACACGCGCTGTCATTTAAAAAATAAAAATGGGGGAATTTGCTGGAAGCCGATCCACCCTGGCTGCTTGACGCAGTCGCTGCAGGGATGTTTCAAGGGACTGTTCTTAATATGTTTGCTCCCCTTCTTAAGCGCTATGTGTTTTAACCAAGGTCACCTCTCCAAGAAAGGTTGTTTCCCCAGGTGAGGATTTTTATCAGTAAACCCTTTAACTAAGTGCCAGAGGGGTAGTTAACAATCACGCTTAAACTACATAATCTTTACTTAGAATAACCTCCTTCAGTTACTTCCTTGTAGCTTAATAGAACAACAGAGTAACCTTGGAATGGAGATAAGAAACGCCCTAACCTTTGGAATAGAATGGATAGGATTAAGACCAAATAGTATAAATACAGATGTTAGATGACAATAAAGGGAGGAACCTGGCTAGGAGGAACCTGGCTATGATGATCACCTAAACACTGCCTCCGTGTCATTCATTCTTCGCCGACTCTGTCCACACCTTGGGGAACCCCTGGACCTGTTGGGGCTGGACCCCAACAGTTAGTTTTGTGATACAGGGTGCACTAATGGTACAAGCAAGCAATGTAAATTGTTAAAACTTCAGTATAAGATATTTTCTATATTTATCAAGATGTACCCCCTCCCTCCCCCCCCCCAAATTGGGTGATAAGGCTTGCCTTACAATCCTTGTGAAAGTAGAATAGATGTGCCTAGAGGGGCTTGAAATAATTTGCCCATTTTATGTCTGAAATTCCCATTGTTAAAATTAGGCCATTGAATAAAGCCATTAGGCCATTCCATGAAGTCTGTGCAGTAGTATAAATATGTTTCTTCATGGTAAGTCCATTAACCCTTTAGCAGCCAGGGAACTTAACCACATTTTCAGAGGGAAAGCCGATTTTTGTGGGTGTGGAAAGGTCGTGAGCACAGGGTGTGATTGTGGTGAAAATAACTGTATGCCTTGGGGTTGGAGGTGGGCTGTAAAAAGGGTGGTAGAGGATGATGAAGACACATTCATTGCTCTGATCTAATTTCTGCTGCTACATATATCTGTCTAAAGTAATGTCAAATATATTTTATTTTGCTATAAGATTATCATACCATCTGGTTCTATTAATGAAGCTGTTTCTACACTGTAGTTATTGACTCATACTAATAGAACTGAATATCTTGAGGCCTTAGTTTTCTCATCTGTAAAATGCTACTTTGTAGGGTTTTTGCAAGGCTTCAGTGAGAGAACACGTGAAAGGACTTGGCTGTAGTATTGTAGGTCCACGCTTAAACTACATAATCTTTACTTAGAATAACCTCCTTCAGTTACTTCCTTGTAGCTTAATAGAACAACAGAGTAACCTTGGAATGGAGATAAGAAACGCCCTAACCTTTGGAATAGAATGGATGGGATTAAGATCAAATAGGATAAATACAAATGTAAGAGGACAATAAAGGGAGGAACCTGGCTAGGAGGAACCTGGCTGGCTAGGAGGAACCTGGCCATGATGATCACGTGAATGCTGCCTCCATGTCTTTCCTTCCTCGCCGACTCCGTCCACACCTTGGGGAACCCCTGGACCTGTTGGGGCTGGACCCCAACAACTAACCAAGCAATAAATAGTTTCTGAGCTACCCTGAAGTCCAAAGACTTGAGTGTTGTTACCAAGCATTGCATGCAAATGACAGTATCTCTTTGCAAAGTGCCAACTGCAGCAAGCTCAGGAGAGTCCTTTTAAATGACATTCATCTAGATCTCAGAAATTCTCATATTACATATATCTGGAAAAATATGCACCAGACTCTCTGTGGGAATGGAGAGCACAAACAAAATGTGTATGTTTCAAACTTCCAATGAAACCAGATGCTTTATCTATAGATTATTCATAGACTCAGATGGGAAGGGAGAACCTCATTCACACAATCCTTAATGGAGTATTTTTCACAATCTATCCTCTACTGAAAACACCATGCTCTCCTACAGACAATCTGCCCCTTTAGGATCTGCAACACTATAAACAATGTCAAAAGATATTTGTTAATGAACGAATAAACCAAAATAAACAAGAGGCACCAAGGCCAGATCAGGTATGAAAAAAAAGATACACATTCTGAAGAGCCATTTCCTGTTTCATAATAAATAGTTCTTTCTGAAAATCTTGAGTGAATCATCATATCCCAAACATAGCATGTATATATAAAAATAGTAAAAACTTAGTAAGCACTTACACTGAGATAGTCACTGTTCTAAGCAGTTTAAATGTATTAACTCATTCAATACTCTCCACAATGCTGTGTAGTAGATATTATTTTACATATAGAATACCGAGTCCCAGAAATATTTACTAACTTGCTCTTGATCACACAGCTAGAAAGGATTTTTTCAGGGCTCCTGTCACTTTCTGTACTCTCACCATAGGTGATCTCATCTGCCCCTTGGTTTTAAGACCATCTATATTCTGTTGTCTCCCATGAGCTTCAGACGAGGCAATCTGGCACCTGTACATTATCACCTCTGCTGAAGAGTAACATGAGTTGGCTTATTACTAGTTTTGTTTTTTCACCTCATTCCTACAACATACACTAGAGGGACCACCTGGAAGGGATAACCTTCCTAATAGATTCTTTAACATATAGACTGAGGCAGACATGAGTTCAGTCATCTATCTCCACTATATACCAAGCAAATGCAACTACCAGGGGTTATACTGAGCCACCCCATCTGCTGGAGTTAGTTCAAATATCATATACCATGCTCCGACTTCAAAAACAGACTCAACTATTCACCATAAATATTAGTTATGTTAAACTGATCATTTCCAAGGCATTCCATGTCTTACTATACTGGTGTAATACTAGAAAGCCAATTTTGACAGTTCATTCATTATGTCACTGTATTATTTTTCTTAATGAGCACATAGAACTCATTATAAGACTGCTGGTAGTCACTGTGTTTTTATCCTTTCTTGAAAGTTCCACTGATTTCAACCCCATTAACAATTAGTGGTAATCCATAAATTACTTATTCATGACATTCATAAATAAGACCATATATTTAGTACAAACCTAACTAAATAAAAAGCTACTTTACCTGCTGAGTATTCACTAACAGCTGGAAATTAAAGAACAAGTTGAATCATTTAGAAAACTGTAAAATATTAAAGTGTCTGTTTGTTTTATGACTTCACTATACACAACAACAAAAAACAATAATTCTCTATTTTAAAATGCTTATTTGCAAGCACCAAATCTTCCCAATAATACCCATTTAATTCAATGGGCTATTCTGAGGAGAATCCTTTATGATGCCCACAACATCTACTAAATATTTGGATCTCGGCCATGAACTATCAGTATCTGCATCATTTCATAAAAAATAAAATCATTTTTGCCCAGCCAGTGTGGCTCAATGTTTGAGCCCCCACTTATGAATCAGGAGGTCAGGGCACATGCCTAGGTTGCAGGCTTCATCCCCAGTAGGGGGCATGCAGGAGGCAGCCGATCAATGATTCTCTCTCATCATTGATGTTTTTCTATCTCTCTCTCCCTCTCCCTTCCTCTCTGAAATCAATAAAAATATATTTAAAAAAAACAAAAACAATATGCCCTATTTCACTGTGTGTTTTTTAACTCAATTTAGGGAGCTGTAACACCATATTTTTTAAAGTGAAGTAGAATAGAATAGAATAGAACATCACTGAAACAATTATACCTATCACAGTAAATAAATTCTGCTTCATTTAACTTTTATATTGGTTGTGTGTGTGTGTGTGTGTGTGTGTGTGTGTGTGTACTGGGCTCAGGATGTAAAATAAATTATTTACTGCAGGTAGGAAAAAAAATGGAATAATACCATTCTAGATTTTCCAGGACAGTTCTACTTTTATGTGATCTTGTATTTTTCAATAAAGGTAAAGTATATTGATTAAATGGGATTGAATTTTATACAGATATGTATCAAAAATCATTTAAAAAAATCTTTGTCAGTCCCTAAGTTCCACCTACTGGTTAGATAATACAAACATGGCACCTACTTGGAAAACTTATAGCTTAAAACACCCATCCAGATTGCATCTAGGGAGTCACCCCACAAAACTCATAAAACTAAAATGCCTTAATAGTTCTAACCATGGCAGCTCCCCTCCCGGATCAAAACCTAAAAAATTACGTTATTGCGAATTCAAGATAATTTCTGAGCATCTTAACTCTTGTTGAGTTAGCACAAAAGAATTATATGATATTTCTGAGGTTCTCGATAGTGAGGCTGAAGTATCAAAGCAAATTGTACCATGGGCAAAGATCACTGCTGAGCCAGGAAAGTCTGGGTGACATCAGCCAAGGTGGCTAGGGCAGCACATTCTGAGAACACCCAGTCTGATATGGAACATGCAATGAAATCCACAAGAACCTGATTTACCATGAGAGCGGATTAAATCCCTTCACTTCTCTAGATACCAATCTCCTTCTCATTAAAGAAAATGTTAAGAACAGTATCTGTCTCCAGTCCATTATTCCCATAGTTCAAACAAAGACAAAAACACACAGAGACATACTCTGAGCTCTTCAGAAGATTAACTGCTACATAAAATCAACTTGTCAGGTACTACTCAGGTGACAGCTCCCCTAGCTGGCCAGAACACTCTCCTCTGTTCACTCAGCACCTCACTAAACGAACTGACCGGTTTGTTTGCCCACACTCAGGCTAAAGAGCTGAACAAAATATAACTTAAGTCTTTGGGAAAATAAAGGTAAAAAGTGGCTGCATGTTTAACACCTAGCACCATATTGACAGCAAATGAAAATTCTTTTTGACAAATCTTTAAAAAGATAGTGTTTGAGGATTAAAGAGCTTGAAAAAAATTCTCCTTGAGCCATCAAGCTCTGTTCCAATTTGTAAAAGGAAACTGGTTTGGAGGGAAAACCAATACCTACAATTAAATATTGCTAAGCTGAATCATATGAAACTATCATTTTTACAGGTCAAAAATGGTCGAATACTGGCAATTTCATTTTGTTCAACCTAAGAGAATGCCTTATTTTGTTAATGGCACTAAGACTAATGGTGTTAGTGACATCAAAGGACAGTGGTCTCAAACCAAAATACACATATTGGAACATTTTCCACAGAAAACTTTTGCTTTATTTGGTTTTACTTGTGTAATGTAAGTATTAAAATATCCTCAAAATTAGAAAAAACAATATAATAAACCCCTGTGTGCCCATCACGTAGCTTCTCTTTCTGACATTCTCTTAATGTCAATATTTACAACATCCTGGAAATTATGCACCATGCAATTATCTAAACATACAAGAAAAACTTTTCAGAATAGTAATGCAAAAATTCATTGTTTTACAAAACTCTTTCAAACTTATATGACCATAAATGTTCAAAAACTGCTGCCATGGGGCTTGTGTAATTTTGGACTTTATATAAATGATATTATGAAAGCATGAGCTTTAATGAAATATTTTCTTAGTTGTTTAGTTGTTGAGTTTAGGCTTATTTAAGACAGTGAGCATGAAACAACTCTAGCCGACTAGGACATCTGAAACTAATAAAGAGAGTAAACCAGCCTTTTACAAAAGGACAAATGTATTTGAATGCATAAAAATCCTAGAAAGTATTTAATTATATTGACCTCTAAGTACCAGACAAGAGCACAGGCATACATCCTTCAGAAAGTCTAACAGAATAAACTGTTCATCAAGATTTTTAAATTATCCAGTGCCTACTGTTAGCTGGGCCCTGAAAGACAAAAATTCCTTCAAAAAATATTTCATTCCTTCAATAAATATTTCAGAGTATTTTCTATATATCAGACACTGTTCTAGACACTGATGATACAGCAGTGAACAAGAGACAAAGATCTCTGCCTGGTGGAGTTTATGTTCTAGCATGGGGACACAGATAATATTATAAATAAAAACATCACATATAGTATGTTAAAGGGGGACAAGTGCAATAGAAAAAAGAAAAAGCAGAGCAAAAAAGGGAAATGGAGAGCAGGCAGGGTTACAGTTCTAAATAGTGTGAGCTCACAGACTTGTGGAAAAGACAGACATTTACCTAGTTATGACATCAGTGTAGTAAGTAAGTACTACACGAGATCCTATCACTGCTCTGTAGGAATGAGGAGGAGAAGGCACTTAATTCTGCCTCCCAGAGGAAGTGACATCTGAGTCACTGTTGAGAGCACAAGAGAAGTTGGCCAGAAGCACCAAAGGAGGAAGGGCTCTGCATGCCCAGAGAACAGCATGTGTGAGGGCACTGAGAGGAACAACAGCCCAGGGCATTTGCAGCAGGCTAAAACCTAGTGTAAAGGGGGGAGGAAGCAGCCAAGAGAGGCAGGCAGGGGTCAGATCAGAGGATTTCCACTTGAGGAAGGGGGTTAATGGGGTGGGAGCCAATGGGCCTTCTACCACAGAACTGTGATATAGAAAGCTCACACAATCAGCTTTGCAAGGGCCAGGCAAGAAATGACAGAGCAAAGTAGTGATGGGGAAAGGAGAGATGCAAAAAGCTATACTGAGCAGCTGGAAATAGAAAGACTCCAAACTCAACCAGCTTGGCTCAGTCCACAAGAAATGATGATGCCACTCCCTAAAATGGGGAAACTCGAAAGAAGAGATCCTAGAGAGATGTGGATGCTGAATTTGAAGTGGCTGTGGCAAGGGACCAAGGAGTAACTAGAAATGCAGGTCTGGACTAAAGAAAGTTCTAGCCTGGATATACAGAAATATATGCTGCAGAGTCTAAGAGGAGCAGCTGAAGGCATGAGAATGGAGACACACGCACACACACACACACACACACACACACAAAACACACACACACACACATTCATACACAAAGATCTATTATGTATATACTAGAGGCCCGGTGCACGAAATATGTGCACGGGGGCGTGGGGGCTGTCCCTCAGCTCGGCCTGCACCCTCTCCAATCTGGAACCCCTCGGGGGATGTCCGACTGCCGGTTTAGGCCCAATCCCGCTAAACCAGCAGTCGGACATCCCTCTCACAATCCGGGACTGCTGGCTCCTAACGGCTCACCTGGCTGCCTGCCTGATCACCCCCAACTGCCCTCCCCTGCCAGCCCAATTGCCCCCAACTGCCCTCCCCTGCCAGCACAATCACCCCCAACTGCCCTCCCCTGCTGGCCCAATCACCCCCAACTGCCTTCCCCTGCCGGCCCGATCACCCCCAACTGCCTTCTCCTGCCAGCCCGATCGTCTCCAACTGCCTTCTCCTGCCAGTCTGATCACCCCCAACTGCCTTCTCCTGCTGGCCCGATCAACCCCAACTGCCTTCCCCTGCTGGCCCGATCGCCCCCAACTGCCTTCCCCTGCTGGCCCGATCACCCCCAACTGCCTTCTCCTGCCGGCCTGATCACCCCTAACTGCCCTTCCCTGCTGGCCCGCTCCCCGGGGGATTGGGCCTAAGCTGGCAGTCAGACATCCCTCTGGCAGCCCGAGAGCCCTCGGGGATGTCCACTTGCCAGCGGGGAGCAGGCCTAAGCTGCAGTCGGACATCCTTAGTGCTGCTGAAGCGGGAGAGGCTCCCACCACCACCGCTGTGCTGGCAGCCATCAGCCTGGCTTGTGGCTGAGCAGAGTTCCCCCTGTGGGAGCGCACTGACCACAAGGGGGCAGCTCCTGCATTTAGCATCTGCCCCTGGTGGTCAGTGTGTGTCATAGTGACCAGTCATTCCCAGTTGTTCTGCTGTTAGGGTCAATTTGCATATTACCCTTTTATTATATAGGATAGAGGGCTGGCTGGTTTGCCCTGAAGGGTGTCCCGGATCAGGGTAGGGTCCCGCTGGGGTGCCTGGCCAGCCTGGGTGAGGGGCTGAGGGCCATTTTCAGGCTGCCCACAGCCCCTTCAGGGTGGGGGGGTCCCGCTGGGGTGCCTGGCCAGCCTGGGTGAGGGGCAGAGGGCCATTTTCAGGCTGCCCACAGCCCCTTCAGAGTGGGGAGGGGTCCCGCTGGGGTGCCTGGCCAGCCTGGGTGAGGGGCTGAGGGCCATTTTCAGGCTGCCCACAGCCCCTTCCTGATGGGGGGGTCCCGCTGGGGTGCCTGGCCAGCCTGGGTGAGGGGCAGAGGGCCATTTTCAGGCTGCCCACAGCCCCTTCAGAGTGGGGAGGGGTCCCGCTGGGGTGCCTGGCCAGCCTGGGTGAGGGGCTGATGGCCGTTTTCAGGCTGTCCACGCCCCCCGGCAACCCAGGCTCCCAGTCTCTCCTTTTTTTTCTGGGATTTACTTATCTTCTATAATTGAAACTTTGTAGCCTTGAGCGGAGCCCAGGTCTAGCTGGAAGCAGGTATCTGGGGTTTATTTATCTTCTATAAATGAAACTTTGTAGCCTTGAGCGGAGCCAAGGGCCGGCCAGGGAAGGCAGGAAGCTTGGCTTCCTCTATCACCAGGGACAACCCAAGCCTCCTGCTAGCTCCAGCTCTGTGGCCGCCACCATCTTAGACGGGTTAATTTGCATACTCGCTCCTGACTGGCTGGTGGGCGTGGCCTATGGGTGTAGCAGAGTGGTGGAGTGATGGTTAATTTGCATCTTTCTCTTTTATTAGTGTAGATATTTGTGTCCCTGAAGCACCTATGAGATCAACAAATAACATGAATAGAGCTGAGCTATCTCAAACCCATGTGTATCTATAGCAAATAATGTATTTTAAATATAGCCACACATAATGCCAGCCTGCACCCAAGCCCTTTAAGAAGCCCACTTTCTACCTTGGGAAGAATCAGAGAAAGTTATTTGTCCAGGAAAATTATACAAAACCAGTATCCTAGTATTTTAACATATTGCCTCAGTTTCCATAATGCCACCAACTAAACAGTACTTGATAGTGAAAATAAATATTAATTAGCTCAAGTTATTAAAACACTTTAAAATAAGAAAAAAAGTTATATTCCACTAGGAAATCAGATTTACAATTAAAACACTTTATCCAGCCTCTCTTTTACATTCCTCTCTTTGGTCCTTTTCCAGAACAACAGAAGTTTTTCTTCTTCAGTTTAGTCATTTGGAGAAGAAAAAAATTGAAAATGGTTAAAAAGCAGAAGGGAAGTGCATGTAAATGTGGATAAATGGACAGGTCAGGGTCAATGATGTGGGCATTTGGAAATCAATCCAATGGTTTCTGAAAAGCATTCCAAGAGTCCTATAAAATAAAAGCCCCAGATGAGAATATCTATGTTTTGAGGATCTTAACAAATTTGTAATTTTAATCCTTTCTACTTCACAAATTAATCATTTAGCTTTCAAAACATCTTTAAACTCAGTAATAAACTCAACTGTATATCCTCTACATATTTACTGTGTCAAAGAATCCTTCCTGTTATTTCTAAAATTCAATGCTTAATTTCAAGGTTCCATCCTCACATTGGTCATCTCAGCACAATCATTTTTTTCTTAATTCTTCTAGATTCAGTCCAAATATTCTTTTTTCAAGTTATTCCAAATACCGCTTTATTACAGTACTCTCAAGGCTTTGTTAATAATTTCCTCTTCTTTATCTTAAAAAAAACACACACATTTTTATTGATTTCAGAGAGGAAAGGAGAGGGAGAGAGATAGAAACATCAATGATGAGAGAGAATCATTGTTCAGCTGCCTTCTGCATACCCCCTTACTGGGGATCAAGCCCACAACCCAGGCATGTGCTCTTGACCAGAATAGAACCCAGGACCCTTCAGTCCACAGACTGACGCTCTATCCACTAAGCCAAATTGGCTAGGGCATTATTAATCTTTCACGTGGTCCCAACTACTTCTTTGTATTCTCCCTCATGTCTCCAAAATACTAAATGGTATTAATGAGATAAACAGGGAAGTACCTAAGTATACAGTGCTATGTACATACTCACTTTATTTCTATTATTCATTCTCATCTTTTTACTTAATTCCTTCTTTCCACCCCTATCTCAATCCCCCACCCCCCACTCCCCAACTTGGGACAATTTCTTCCAAATTCTTTAGGACTAAAGGACACTACTTGACACTTAGCAGGCATTTAATAAATAGTCATTCAGTGTATGATTTCAGAAGAAGCTCCTGCACTCTATTCAAGCTATATATTCTTCCTAAACGCATCCCAAAGTCTTGCATGAAAGTTATCATGGAATTATATTACTGTATGACCAAGACCAAATGAACCTAATCAACTTTAATTTCTGCTTTTACAGATGAAGAAATGGAGACCCAGAGATATTAACTAACTTGCCCCAAATCATGCAGATGATCAATGACAGAACCAAGATTAGAATCCAGGCCTTTAAATCTTTTCACTTTTGTGTACTACTGGTAGTTTTGGGTTTTTGACTTTGTACATATTTTTTTCTTTAAATTTTTTTCTGGGGGGGAACGTATTTCTGATTATAAAAATAGTATCAGCTCACTGCAAAATATTAGAGAGTGAAAAATGAGCATAAAATATTATTGATTCACTTTTTAAATGTCACTGCCTCTCACGTACCCTCACCCTATACAAACTATATTTGTCTCAAAACTCAATTTACTGAAGTTTAAGTTGCAATCCAACTTAGACCAATCTTCAATCTGTAAAATCTTTAATGAAGGTAGAGCCCATTTTCTTCTTCGTGGATTTATATAGCTCCACACTCAATGTTAGTCACCAATACCAAAATTCTTCATTTCAATTATCTACCAATTATCTACAAGTTTCCTGAGGTTCTATCAGAGTATGCTTCTATCAGAGTATGCTAAAATTTAATTCAAGTAAAAGTCACCGCCCCCACTTGAATGATACTTTTCTCAGCTATCTCTTTGCCAGTTTTTAAAGAATAATTATCACTGAAAAATTGGTATATGCACACCCACAAACACAATGTAGTTCAGGCCAATTTATGCCATCAACTACAATGCTGAAATGTGACATATTTTGAGTATCTTAAACAAAATTGTTTGAGGTTACTAATTACAAAATCTTTTTTTTCTTAAATTATATGTTAGTATATGAATACTTTTGTCTGAATGTCCTTTAACTAATAGATAGTAAAATTCTTGCTGAATTGAAACAGACCAATTAAGATTATGCTGGGGAGGAGGAGGGATCAATGAGAGAAGAAGGGGAATAGAGGCAATACTTTAAGCAATAAAGATAAATATTTTTTTAAAAAAGAGAGGAAAAAAGATTACACTGTCCAGGGGGTGGGAAAATGGGGGGATGTTGGTCAAACAAACCAAATATTCAGCTATAAAATGAGCAAATTCTAGAGATCTAATGTATGGTATGGGGATCAGAGTTAAAAATAATGTCTTGTATACTTGGATTTGCTGAGAGTAGCTCTCAAGTGTTCTCATTACAAAAAAAATATTAACTATGTGAGGTGATGGATATGTTCATTAGCTTGATTATGGTAATTTCACAATGTATACATATCTCAAAACATCACATTGTACACTTTACATATACACAATATTATTTGTCAATCATACTTCAATAAAGCTGGAGAAAAAAAGATGGTGCTATATAAGCTGTTCAATATGGTAGCCACTAGCCCATATATGGCTATTGAGCATTTGAAATATGACTAGTCGTAAGTGAGATGTGCTGTAAATATATAATACACATGAAAACTCAGAGACTTAGTACAAAAAAAAGTAAAATTTTTGTTACATATTGAAATGATATTTTAGATATGCTAAATTAAAGGAAAGCATTACTAAAATTAAGGTCATGTTTCTTTTTACTTTTTACTTTTTTTTAAATTGCACTATTAGAAAATTTAAAATTACATATGCAGCTCACATTGTGGTTTGCATATTTTTATTGGGGAGCACAAAACTAGAACAATGAAAGAAATAAAGGGAACAGAGAAAGACCATCAAAAACGAAGGGGATTCCTGGCTGGCATTGTTCAGTGGTTAGAGCATCGGCCTGGGCACCGAAGGGTCACAGGTTCGATTCCTGGTCCAGGGCACATACCTGGGTTGCAAGTTCAATCCCTGGCCCCCAGTCAGGGCAAGTGTGGAAAGCAACCAATCAATGTGTCTCTCTCACCTCGAAGTCAGTCTGTCTGTCTGTCTGTCTGTCTCTCTCCCTCTCTCTCTCTCTCACCTCTCTCTTTCCCCCTACCTCCTCCTTACCACTCTCTGAAAGTCATGGGAAAATAGCCTTGGGTAAGGATTTAAAAAAGGGGGTGGGGGGAATTTCCTATTCCCTTTGACCTGGAATAACCTAGAACCTTTCTACTCTGTGGTCATAAAAGAAAGCCAATCATTCTCTGTTACTTACATCTTACTTCCTCTGACTTACATCTTACTTCCTCTGAACAACTGCAGATATATCTTAAATAAATAGCACATTGAATTTTTATACCTTGATATACACGTCACATACTTGGACTAAACAAACCTGAATTGTCAGGCAAAGGGAAGAAAGAAGAAAAATATACCTTATTTTCCAATAGGAGAACTTCCTTCTTATTCAAAAGGAAACTTATATCATGAAACTTTCTGCCCCAAGCAGCAGTTCTTTCCTGTTAAGGGCCCAAAAATTTCTATCTGTTTTTCTCCTATAAGAGGGTTGATAATATAAGAAATGTGGCCAAATATAAAGGTGCCCTTTAGAAAGACTTCCCCTAAACAAGCAGTATTCTGTGTTGTTATGGCTCTGAGGCCTCTTGTGAAGATTTTTAAAGGGTCACAACAGGTTTAAATTAACCCAATGGAAAGAATCTGGCATTTTAAAAGGGTCTGATGACTCAAAACATTCTTTTGGACTCTCCCAGCCTCTTCACTGGAAATGCACTCAGGACAGTCATACCAGTTCGTTTTCTTTCATGCTAGCCCAGGTCAAGTACAAACTTGCAATGTGAAATAAGGATAATTACTCTATGCTCACCTTGTTCACCAAGAGTTTTGTTGGTTGGGTTTTTGTTGTTGTTTAGCTGGATGTTTGTTTCACTTCTCCATTTGAGTGGAAAAGTACCTACTTAAAATAATGATAGCCAATTCTTCCAGGAGAGAAATTACCAGAATCCTTACTAGAACTCAGAAACCCAGTCTTTATATCAGGTTTTACTTTGCCAAGCTCCACCTAACTCTGACTGTCTCTATCTCTGAGTAAAACATGAAAAAAAAGCCAGAAATTCTAACAACAAAGTCCTCACAGGAAGCCAAGGGTAGCCATAGTCACCTGATGTATTAGAGATAGACCTGGCATGTAGCTGCAAGAAATGGGCAGAATTGGTTTAATTAAAGGAATTAGATGGTTGTAGGGCTGAAAACCCTAACTTCTTCATGTAGAGCTGGGTTTCCCAACCTCAGCACTATTCATATTTGGGGCCAGATAATTCTTTTAAATATATATATATTGGGGCCAGATAATTATTTTAAATATACACACATAGATAGATAGATAGATAGATAGATAGATAGATAGATATTATGTTTATATTTCAGAAAGGAAGGGGGGAGAGAGAGAGAAACATCAATGATGAGAGTCATTGATTGACTGCCTCCTGCACGCCCCCTACTGGGGATCAAGCCTGCAATCTGGCCATGTGCCCTTGACCGGAATCAAACCCGGGACCCTTCAGTCCATAGGCCGACACTCTGTCCACTGAGCCAAACTCTATCCACTGAGCTAGGGCTAATTATTTTGAATGATGTTCTGTGACTTGTAGGATACCTAGTAGCATCCTTGGCCTCTCTACCCATTAGATGCCAGTGGGTATCTAACTCCCCACCAGAGTTGTGGCAACCAAAAAAGGTCTCCAGACACTGCCAAATGTCTCTTGGAGGACAGAAACAACCCTAGTTGAGAATCACTAATATAGAGCAAAAGCACCTGAAAAAGTTGCTGCTGCAGCCAAATCAAAGGCACTTTATGCTACATCCAGGGTGGCAAGTTGCACTCCAGTGGTTGGCCTTGCACACATGGTAAGAAGTATTTCTGACAATGTTTCTGATACTAACAATTTAATGAGGTACTCCAGAGATATGAACAAGCCAAGGTTCACATGATATTAGGTTCTTCAACCATGGTGGAAGTGAGACTCCTGCCTCAGTAACTAATTTAGTTTGCAGACATTTTTCTTTATCAGATTAACCAATAAGGATGGTCAACTATTCAGATGTCATGATGTTCCAACTTCTAAACTCAGATTTTTTTTGTTAATTTAAAAATATAGCCCTAGCCGGTTTGGCTCACGGAATGGAGCGTCGGCCTGGGGACTGAGGGGTCCCAGGTTCGATTCCGGTCAAGGGCATATACCTTGGTTGCGGGCACATCCCCAGTGGGGGGGGTGCAGGAGGCAGCTGATCGATGTTTCTCTCTTATCGATGTTTCTAACTCTCTATCCCTCTCCCTTCCTCTCTGTATAAAATCAATAAAATATATATTTAAAATATATATATATAGCTTAAAAAAATAAAGTTTTAAAATAAAAATAAGATATAATTAGCAAAAATTAACAGGCCTGAGGACACTCAGGAACTGTGGAAAAACAAGAATTCTCAGATACCCTTGCTAGGAATGTAAATTGCTAGTTGTAAAGCAATTTGGCAGCATCTACCAAACTTTGCATTTTTTACTCAAAATTCCACTTCTAGGAATCTATCCTACAGATATACTAACCTATGCACAAGGAAAAATATGTGTTAAGCAGTCCCTACAGCACTGTTTACAACTGCAGCAAATTGGAAATACCACAAACATTATCAATAAGGATACAGTTTTAAATAAATTACTGTATATTCATATCTTGGAAGCCTGCCCAGCCATTTTAAGAAACACAACAACGTGACAAACTTTTAAGTGGGAAATAGATGTACTACATAGATGATTGATAGATAGATAGATAGATAGATAGATATCCCATTTTTGTAAAGATAAACATGTGTATACATAGATAGATGAAAACAAAGAAAAAAATCTTTTATTTTAAATTCATTCTTTTTTTTTTAATATATTTTTTATTGATTTTTTACAGAGAGGAAGGGAGAGAGATAGTTAGAAACATCGATGAGAGAGAAACATCGATCAGCTGCCTCCTGCACATCCCCCACCGGGGATGTGCCCGCAACCCAGGTACATGCCCTTGACCGGAATCGAACCTGAGACCTTTCAGTCCGCAGGCCGACGCTCTATCCACTGAGCCAAACCAGTTTCGGCAGAAAAAAATCTTTAAAAAAACACATCAATTTGTTTTCATTTCTTCAACAAGTATTATTTTAAACCATTAATAATTTTCAAGACATACTTAAAAATTAGACTTAGGCTATCTTTAATGTTTCCAATTTAAGGATTTAAAAACTTTCTTTTGCAAATATCACTTTTTCTATAAATCAAGCTTTGTGGATAATTCAGTACATTGAGATGTACTGGTGCTCTCCACCTGTCCACCATTATGCTGACAATGCTGAGCCTTCAAAAAGGTACATAGGCTTGATTCCATTTACCAAACCAACCTCAAAAAGGTAGAAACCCCACTAACTGCCCTCTTGAGCCATAACCAATTAACAACTAAGAAGATATCCAGAGAAATGTAGTTGAATTTAGAATGTTTATTTTAATAAATGTTTGTTTAATTTAGCAGAATCTGATCATATGCAAATTTAAATAATTCTAGTTTTCCTCTCCTACTTAAATCCTGAATGAATAAACAAGGAAGGCAAACGTCTGAAAGACTGACAGACTTGACAAGTAATAAAACTTAAAGTCTCAATTCTAGATTTGGAATAGCAAATTATTTTATCTGGGTGCCAGGGGGGAAAAAAAGCAGTTTTCCAAAAAAAATTTCTGGTTCTAAAATAAACGAGAAGACATACTTCAAACAAAATGTCAGGCACTCACCATAATAGCTATGGCCTTTAAACCACCCTAACATCTCTCCTTCTGCCCCAGCTCTAGGCCATTTAACTACTTTCAAATGGAACATCCTAAATTGCTATTTAAAAAAATAAATTATATCTATTTCTTCCTGCTTAAGTTTTCCCATTTTTCTGTGACATTTTAACTTTATTCAGGCAGTTATCACAAATATACAATTCCCATATGATTTCATTTCCTAACATTTTATATAAAGCTTCATAAATGTTTGTGAAGGTAGTATTTCCTTTCCTTTGAAAGAACAATTTGACAAAATAATCTTAGAGGTATTTATTCAGTTAGAACCCTGGATGTGAAGACTAGCTCCATGAGATTCATAAAACTTGGCCCCACATTTAAAGGCCACAATCCGCCCTAGCTGGTGTGGCCCAGTGGACAGAGTGTCGGCCTGCAGACCAAAGGGTCCTGGGTTCGATTCCAGTCAAGGGCACGTACCTTGGTTGCAGGCTCCTCCCTGACCAGGGCCCTGGTCAGGACTCATGCAGGAGGCAACCAATCGATGTGTTTCTCTCACATCGATGTTTCTGTCTTTCCCTCTCTCTTCCACTCTCCCTAAAAATCAGTGGAAAAATATCCTCGAATGAGGATTAACAAAAAAATAATAATAAATAAAAATAATAATAAAGGCCACAATCCTTTTCTTTCTTAACAAGCACCATCTCTGGATAAACTACACCTCTCCATCCTCCAAAGGCAACTGACAGTATACAGGGTAAGTAACTGGGTATACTAGTATGCATGAACTTGCTCAAAGTCTACCAGAAACTGGAAAGGTAAGTCAATGATTGCTGCAAGCTGTCACAGAACACTGGCTCCTTTCATGGCCAGAAACACACTTATGTTAATGCCATCACCTAGTATCACTTCTCCATTGTTCAATATTTTTTGTCCCAAATATCAATTATTCTCATTTTCTTATTTGCTTAGAAGATAATAAATTTGATAAACTTTGGGCAATACTAAATTCAATTTCTATAATTTATGTCGTATTTTAATCCAATTTATCAACAAAATAATCATCTTATCAGAAATGAGGTTAATATATTTTCCTTATAAGTTAGATAGCTTTTTAAGTTAAGATCAACCAAGTCTTGAGGGTGTTGTTTTTTTTAATGTTTGTCATTTTATCTTGAGACCCAATACCCTAAATCCATCAAAGAAATAAATAATGTAGTTTTTATTCAATGAAAAAGCAAGCATTATTTAAATCCCTTAAGTTTTACTATAAAACAGAAACTACTTAATATAAACATGCTTCTAAACAAATGTATAATATAATGTCAGGTGGATCCTGTGACCATTTCACTAACTTCTTGACATGGTTTTAAAGAAGAATGTTTTCCAAGCTTCATGTATATAAACTTGGGAGGTCTTAAGGTACTCTTGGCCCTAGCCGGTTTGGCTCAGTGGCTAGAGCGTCGGCCTATGAACCAAAGGGTCTGGATTTGATTCCGGTCAAGGGCACATACCTTGGTTGCAGGCTCCTCCCCGACCCAGGCCCTGGTCAGGGCTAGAGCAGGAGGCAACCAATGGATGTTTCTCTCACATCGATATTTCTCTCTGCCTTTCCCTCTCTTTCACTCTCCCTAAAAATCAATGGAAAAATATCCTCAGGTGAGGATTAACAAAAAACAAAAAACAAAAAAAAACACAACAACCAATAAAGTACTCTTGGATCTTTATATGCTAGAAAATCAATGACAAATAATTTTTATGAATTCAGTACATGATTTTAAATAAATCTGTGCTTTATTCCTCACAAGCGCTTATATATATTTGTAAAACACTAATAGACACAAGGCTTATTATTCATGTAGTCTGCAGTTTAGAGATTCGTAGAGAAGACTGAACCTCTTACAATAACTCCATATACCTCTCTAGCTTTCGGAGCTCACACTTGGGAATCACTGGCAGAGAATATGAAATATAAAAGTGCCTAGTTACAAACAGAACGGCTCTTTAAAGTAAATGTTTGCAATCTTAAGTGAAAATGTATTGTCAGGTACCAATGTTTTTCCCCTATAAAACTACAATTCAAATTTAAAATCAAAGTTAGCCACAAAAATCACTTATATACAAGAATTTACTTCATAGGCAATTTTTAAGAAATGGAATTACTCAAAAAAGGGCTCAGGATACACTAAAACATAGAACAAACTAGCTTCCATTTCTACCACCCCAGAGGGAAGGCTGATTTTACTCCTGAGCTCCGCTGCCCCAGCCAGAGCATCTGTAACTAAAACCTTAGTAAAATTTTGAAGGTATCAGAGGTCAGAGCTGCCTACAAAAGAGATGAATACATATGGCAGAAATGCAAAAATACAAATCCTAACTTAGCCACCTCACTGTGAAATTATAAGGGTTAGAACAGCAATAATAAAAATGGGGAAAAGAGCAGTAAAACCACAAATGTAGACATTTCTCTTCCATATCCTTCCCTTACTAAAGCACAGGGAATTGGTCAATGTTTGTTAATATTTTGTTTGTCGTTATGAGAAATAAACCAAATAGTTTTTGCTCTGGATAAGCCCCAAGAGGCCATCTATTCTGGTCCCATTGTCTCATTTTACAGATGAGGAAACTGTAGCCCAAATAGCATAAGTGGCATGCTCCAGGTCGTTCAGCTGACTAGTAGCAAGCCCTATCCAGGAACTTCTGGTTCCTAGCTCAGCGTCTCCAGTATCTTATCTAGTATTTCACAATCCCTCTCATATGTCCTAATCTAGACTTGATTCTTATTTATGTTGAAAATTATTTTGACAATAACTATTTCAAACAGACATTTCTCACACTGCATTTTATTATCCTGCAGATCATTTAAACCAGGGGTGGGCAAACTTTTTGACTGGAGGGCCACAATGGGTTCTTAAACTGGACCGGAGGGCCGGAACAAAAGCATGGATGGAGTGTTTGTGTGAACTAATATAAATTCAAAGTAAACATCATTACATAAAAGGGTATGGTCTTTTTTTTTTAGTTTTATTCATTTCGATCCGGCCCGCGGGCCGTAGTTTGCCCACGGCTGATTTAAACTAAGCCTCAGAAATTTCCCACCTGTGAAGGTGGTGGTGGTGGACTTGTTTGGGGCACTGTGAATCTTTCTTATGGGAACATATCTCCTCTTAAATCTTGGAAATCTATAAGAAATAAATGTGTTTTAAAAAATTAGTTCCAAATGCAACTTTCAAGAACCAAACTTTAGTGAAAGTGCAATTTGATTTTCAGAAACCAATGCCCTAAATTTACTTTACTTTTGCTTTAGATCAGATGGGTGCATCATCTCTCATTCAAATAAATACACCAAGTTGCCAAATGAAGGCGCATAATTACACTGCCAAATGCTGCCCTTTTCTCACCAACTAAGTCTTTGTGACAGGAAATAATTTACAATTACTAAATTCTAAACTCAGGACTTAGGACACAACGTTAAAACTGACCTGAATAATTTTTATACACTTATAAGGTCAGCTGTTGACAACATAGAAACAAATAAATACCAATATGGAAAAATACAAAATGGATTCATTAGAAAAATGGCAGATCCTAGCATAATAACAGAGCTAAATTTATAGAGTACTTATTGGGGACAGGTACAGTTTTAAGTGTTAACTCATTTAATTCTTACAAACCCATGTGCGATACTAAGCCCCCATTTTATAAACTAAGAAACCAAGGCAGAGACAAATTAAAGGGAAAGTGCACATTCACACTCTTGTAAGGGGGAGGGAGAGCCAGGATTTAAACCCAGGCAGGGTAGCTCCAGGGGCTCCACAGAAAATACTAAGATACAAAGACATTGGAAACTTTACTCAAATGTCCAGAACAGGCAAATCTAGAGACAAAAAGTAGATTAGTGGTTGCCTAGGGCTAGGGGAAGGGGTAGAGAGAGGAATGGGAATGACTATTAATGGGTATGGGGGTTTCTTTTTCAGGTGATACAAATGTTCTAAAATTAGACTATGGTTATAGTTATACAAATCTGTGAATATACTAAAAACTAATGAATTATACATTTTAAATAGATGAACTGCACAGTATGCAAAGTATACCTCCATAAAGCTGTTTAAAATTTTTAAAAAAAGATAGTGTTGAGATATATTAAAAAATGGAGATGACAGTTATATAAATTGCTAGGGGAAGCAGTTTGAATTCTATGACTACTTTTATAACTTTAAGCCTAAAATTATTTTTAAGTTTTTATTTTATTTTAATGGAACCTTCAATGCAGCATAAAGTAGAGGGTCCTGGAGTTAGAGGCAGGAAGTGCTAGCCCTGCCTCCAACCACTGGAAACTTCCCTTGTGTAAATAATGAGGGTGATAATACCCATCCTCCTCACTCCCTCACTTGCCACCAGGACCACTGAAACATGATGTAATGAAAACACTTCTAAAATAACCAAATACCATTTATAGGAAGGATAAATGTTACCATGTTGAGGTTTTATAAAATCAAAATTATCAGGAGATTATCAGAAAATTATAAGAAGTCACCTGAAAGTTCATGAAATGCAGTAATCTATATATATAAAAGCCTAAGCGACTATTACCACCGAATGACTGGAATGACTGGAATGACGGGTCGACCAGTCACTATGATGTGCACTGACCACCAGGGGGCAGCCGCTCAATGCAGGAGCTATCCCTGGTGGTCAGTGAGCTCCCACAGACAACCTCCTGTGCCCCCCACCCCCGCCCCGCCAGCCAGCCAACCTCCGGGGTCCCTCCCCCTGGCTGGCTGGCCCCCAATAGGCCTCAATAGCCGGCCAGGCCAAGGGACCCCACCCGTGCAAATTCATGCACTGGGCCTCTAGTAGGAATAGTAACAAATAGCTAATTCTTAGCGAGCATGCAATGTGTGCCACAATGTCTGTAGCACTACTCATCTGTTTGGTTACTTAATTCTCACAATCTTATAAAATAAATACTATTACAGTGGGGCCTTGACTTACGAGTGTCCCGACTAACGAGTTTTTCGAGATACAAGCCATCTCTCGGCCGATTTTTTGCTTTGAGTTGCGAGCTAAAATTCAGGTTACGAGCCAGCTTCAGATACCCCACCGCTAGTTGGCGCAGCGAACATCACAATGAACGCCACAACATCAGCCCAGCATCACGTGTCTCACTAGTTCACTACTGATTTGACATACGAGTAATTTGAGTTATGAGCTCCGTCACGGAACGAATTAAACTCGTAAGTCAAGGCCCCACTGTATTATTAGCCCCATTTGAGAGAGGCACTTGCCAAAGGGCATGTTGCTTAAGAAGTGGCTGAGCTGTAGTATGAATTTAAGCAGTCTGGCACCAGAGTCCTGACCTTAATCCACTTCAGTTACTGCTCCTAAAGAATATTTCTTTTTTTTGAGAGCTATTCATTCACCACTCATCCGACTCATTCACATAGACCCTACACAAGGCAAAGACCATACAGTCGTGGGCCTCAGGGAGCTTACCCTGTAGGTGGGGAAAACAGGCAAATAAGCCCCAAATGCCCTTGTGAGAAGAGTGCTCTAAGGGAGCTAGGGATCCTGAGAGAATACAGAAGAGGGGCACCTACCTCCCTGAGACCAGGAAGTCACAGGCTTCCTGCAGGTGACATCTGAGCTACAACTTGTAGATCAATAAGAGTTCAACAGGAAGAAAAGGAGGAGGAAGAAGAAAGGCAAGCTAACAGAAGGATGACCAATGGAGCAAGAACTAGAAACAGCAGAGATAAATTCAGAGCACAGACAGAAAACTGACTACTGAGCAGGAGGAAGAGCACCATCTGCACTGAAATAAGACAAAACATATATGGATGCATACAAGATGAGAGATGGGACAGGAAGTTGAGGAAGCTCAAGATAATCCATGCCTGTTGGTCATCACAAAAGAGGCATATTCATTGTGGTGCATGAACAGGAAGTGGGGAATGAAACAGGATGGGCCTGGAGATTTGAGAAAGGGGTTATCCCATTTATCCATCAAATTAATCTTTTGTGTTTAGGCTTAGTCCCTTTTTATAGATGAGCTAACTGACTCAAATGGGTTAAGATCTCCCTAAGAGTCACACACAAGTAGAAAGCAACAAATCTCCAAAGCCTATTCTCTTCCACTACACCATACTCCTTCCATGAACACAAGAAATGTCTGTACTGACACTAGCCAGCAGTGATTTGGACTCTGCCTAGAAGACTGGAAAGATTAGAGAACTAGAGAAATGTAAACATATCATAAATCATCATTCAGAGAAACTGAAGATGTATACTCTCCTTCCCCAAACCACAAGCAAAAGTGTTCTGGCTCAGTTTTCAATATTTTTTAAAAAGTTAGTGGTTCCCAAAATGGAGACATAGATTACTGAGGCAGTATCTAGTCACACACTGCTTTATATTCTTTACACTTCAGTGTTGTAGTTCAACAAACACTAATCTGACTAGGAGATGTATTACTAGTTAAATAAGCTAATCACTCAATGTGACCTGACAAAAGGACAAATTAATATAAATTATTAACAGTGATGACCTGTTAAACTTTCACCAGATTAGTTAACCATACTGGAATAAGACATAATTAGCCCCTCAAAGAAAATTTTTATTTACAAATTAATTCAGGATTTATTTTCAAGGCCACAAGCCAATACAAATATAGCATCTGCCACCACCACCCCATCACCCTATTTTAGGGAGTAGGAGGCGGGGGAGAGGAGGGGAGAAGCTTGAAGAATTCACACCAAAATGGTTGAAATGGTGATCATCTCTAGAGCTGAGAGTAAAGATGATTTTTACCTCCTTCTGTCATATTCATCTGTATTTTCTACAATAATACACGCATGACTTTTAACTTTAAAAAAGTTCCCTTTCCCCTTTTCATTCAAGTATTCACATATGAACAATTTGTACCTTTCTTTTTTTTTTTTTTTTTTTTTTTTTGGCAAGACTCAGAAAAACTTAGCTCAAGACTCCTAACTGAAGTCCTTAAAACAAAATCTCCTTTAGCAACTGTATATTCCATTAAGACAACATTCAATGAATAGTATTTTAATGGCTGTTAAAACATTACTTGTCACAAACTTCCTAATTATAGTGTAAACGAAGCACGGGTGGAAAAAGAACTCTAAAAATATTTTTTTAAAAAGAACATTCATCAAATGTAAGACAGTGGCTAATCTTAAATCATTTGTTAGTACAGTTCTTTTCTAAATAAAAGATAAAATAGTACTACCATATTTTTCTATTATATAAAATTGATTTTAAAAATGAGAAGAAATGCCAGCTGGTGTAGCTCATTGTTGAGCTTCGACCAATGAACCAATTCCTGGTCAGGGCACATGCCAAGGTTGTGGGCTCCATCCCCAGGGTGAGGCATGCAGGAGGCAGCCAATCAATGATTCTCACTCATTGATATTTCTCTCTCTCTCGCTCTCGCTCCCCCCCCCTTCATCTCTGAAATCAATTAAAACATTTTCTGAAATCAATTAAAACATTTTTTTTAATTAGAAGAAATAAGCTGAATACAAATAGTTATTGGGTGCTACAGAAAACACAAAAGCCTAAATTATTTCTATTTTCAAAGCACTTAAAATCATATTGAGAAAAAAGGACAATTTCTTACATTAAAAGGCAGAGGGTCAGCATATAGTGTTATGCAGTGTACAACCTGGGAAGCTGTACATGGGAGTCCTAAATGATATATTAGTAAGGCAGGCCAATATATGGGAATGGTCCAATGAGCGACATGGACCATAAATCAAGAATTACATACTCCATGCACAAGAGCAAAGTAAGGAAAATTTATGAGTAAAACCAGATCAATGAAAATAAGGTAGCAGCACCAATGTAAAAATAAACAACAAAGGCCTTGTCCAGAATGAAAGAGTAACAGGTATGGGTGAGACTTGCAAAATAATTAGCTCCAATCAATAGTTACCATGAGAGAATATTGGACCAGTATGTTAGAAATCCAGATTTTTAGAAGTAGCTCCTAATATTAGAGAATTTAAAACAAACTACCACATTACAGAGGAGTTTAGAGGAAGGCACCCTCTCAGGAAGGCCACCTCTTGAGCTAAGCCCTAAGGAGACAGGAGATTTACTCCCATCTTGGGGAGAACGCGCATAGGCACTGAGGCCATTCAAGAACATGGGGTGTGGGGCAGCAGGCTGGGAACAGGCCAGATGGCCTGTGTTGAGGAGTGCTAAGAAAAGAGGTTAGAAAGGAACACTGAGAAGCTTCCAAATCAATGTCCGGTCTGTGGCTCACAGCATCCAAACCATCTGGCCTACACATCCCCAGGCGAGATCTACTTTTCACAACCACTGGGGAGTACAGATGAGAATCAACAACTCAATCAATTCCTCAGTTGATTCTTATGCACACTTAAGTTTGAAAACAAGTAACTGTTCCAGAGCAAGGAAGTAACAATGAGTAGTAAGGGCAAAAGCCAGTACATTTAAATCACATATTAAACGTTACAAGGGAGACAGTTGTTTTAAAAGATGTTGTTTAAATACTCCCTACTACTCTATGCTTCCCCAAAAATGTTTTAATGTATTACATATTTTCTTGAGTTTCACATCTGAAAATCAGAGTCTCCTCCTCTTAGGTATAATGAAACTAAAATAATTATATGAAGACTTTAAATGTCTTTTTTTTAAAAGGTTCACATAGCAGTATTTGGGGGGAAAACCCCAATCAAATAAAACAAACAAAATTCTGCTTTATTAAGAAAGGGTATAGCCCTAGTTTTAAAAGCAAATAAATACAAAAACAAAAATTGAAGTTCTGATTAAGCATGCAGTACTGAAATCACATGCCAGAGTCTTGAATCCAAAATTTAAATACATAAGTTCATTATTCAGAAATGAAATCTATTTAACGAGCTAGGGAATATGAGAAATTCTGAATAAGTCTCCAAGCTACTTCAAAATTTTCTTCCAAATGAAAAATCAGCCAGAGGTACAGATCATTCCTACCACACTACCTGAATAAGCACTTATAAACTTCAAAGTTCTGATTTCTCCAAATAGGCCTCATGTTATCTTGGCAAGCAGAATTTTCCCTGGCAATCAAAAGAACCCTATTAAACAAGTTAGTCAACTTATTCCTAAGAACTATTTATCTGGCATATTAAAATGATTGAAGGAATGAAGCACACAAAAAAACAGTTTAGCCCTAGCCAGTTTGGCAAAATGGACAGAGCACTGGCCCATGGACTGAAGGGTCCCCAGTTGCAGGCTCAATCCCTGGCCCTGGTCAGGGTGCATGTGGGTGGCAACAATCAATGTGTCTCTCTCACATCAATGTTTCTCTCTCTGTCTCCCCTCCTCCCCACCCCCGCTTCCATTTTTAGAGACCATTCTCTCTAAAAATCAATGGAAAAATATCCTCAGGTGAGGATTAACAAACAAAGAAGCAAAAAACATAGCTTAAAGTTGCGTTGGGGAGGAAAAATCAACACCCATGAAACGCTAAAATCTGTTTATTAATTCAAGAGCTTGCCCACTTATTCACACCATAAAAGGGCATACCATAAATGTGTGTTCAATAAACACTGTTAAATTAAGGCTAATTTAGTCACCTTTGTCACTCCAGCACCTAAAAGTTCCTAGTACAATGTTTGCTGAATGAATTGTTATGATGCAGTACATGTAAACATGGCTTGAATGACTTATGTTATTATGGCAGCCCCTTCCCTCTGCTTGTCGCCCTTCATCCAGTCTGTTTCACAAACTGCCCACATTCAGCATTTTCACAGGGGCCAAATGTCACATAAGACCGTGTCCAGTGCCTATTCAAGACCTTCTGGTGTCATCGTTTTCCTAGATTCTTGAAAAAGCATGCCTCCTATATATGTTACCTACCATTTCCTAAGCACATACTATGCACCTTTATAGTACTAAGCCTTTGACATACATAGCTTTATTTATTCCTTACAAGAAGTCTAAGATTTAGGGACTGTCAACACCCTCTTTTTTTTATCAAAGGAAACTTTGAGAGCTTAAATAACATTTTTTAACGTCCCTTAAATAGTAAATGGCAAAAACTAGACTAAACCCCTAGCCTGAATGCCTCCAAAGTACATGTTCTTAACCCATTATAATAAGGCAGAGTCCCTGCTGCCACTTACCAGCACTCTTTTTCCACTGAATTACCTAAAAATACTTCGTGTTGCTCCCCAGCTTTCTAACTCAAGCTTTGGGGCAACAAAAATTAATGAGTATCCATCCACTTTCTGGGCTGGGAGATAATTCCAAAGGGGAAGACCTGAACGGCCAGAAGGAAGAAAACGGGGCAGTGAAACCGCATGTCTCAGCTTCTCTTCGATATTTCCATTTGAAACTTAAAGAATGTGATTCTAATCAAGGACAAGTTAATCTGCACTTGCACATTTTTTTACATCTTTACAAATTGGGAAATGTTAACATTAAAAAAATCACTAACTTTCTCAAATCAAAGATTTCAAGAAATTAATGGTTCCTAAGGTTCTTTGAATTTGCCTTCAATCCTGGGTCAAATAACTCCCACACAGACTTTGCTGCTTAAAACGCTTAGCTTATTCTGTAGGCTTGTTGTGAACTGTAAACATTTCCACATGGCTCATTATGTCTCAGTTATATCTTTGTCATATGCACTGTAATTTAAAAATCATATAGTTGCCCTTATTTTTAAATATTCTGATTGAAAGGTTTCACTAAGCCAGACTGCCCTTCCTCCTACTCATTCCCATCTCCATCTCATTATTCCAAATTAGAGGTCTGACTATATGTTACAAACACAAACCTGCAAACGGTTAACTCCTGTGGACCAATAGAATTCAGATTCAAAGCCTCAGAAGCAGTTACAAGAAAGCCATTTGAGAGACAAATTATACTTGAAGTACAGCAACTCTAAGCCTGGGTTAGCTAAAGCTCAGAGGAAGCCTGGCCCAGTGGGACCTGAGAAATTTGGGGGACAGATCTTTAAAAAAAAAAAAAGAGGCTTGGAGGAACTTAAGGAATTTCAAGAGTACAAGGAGAAGGTAGTAACACAACTACCTGAGCTTCCATGTCTGGCCTATAGTGTCTGCTCTGTGTACTACCCTCTGCAAAAAACATACATATGTATACTTATATATTTTTGTAAACCATCAGCATATAATGGAATGATTATATTTCTAAATACATGAAGTTAGGTGTTTATAAAGAAAAATGATCCAAGCCCTAGCTGATTTGGCTTAGTGGATAGGGCTTTGGCCTGCGGACCAAAGGGTCCCAGCTTTGATTCCAGTCAAGGGCACATACCTGGGTTGCAGGCTCCTCCCTGGCCCGGGCCCTGGTGAGGGCTCATGCAGGAGGCAACCAATCGATGTGTTTCTCTCATATTGATGTTTCTCTCTGTCTTTCCCTCTCTCTTCCACTCTCTCTAAAAAAAAAAATCAATGGAAAAATATCCTCAGGCGAGGATTAACAAAAAAACAAAAAAAGAAAAATGATCCAAATATCATCAGCTTAAAAGAGCGTCGGCCTGCAGACTGAAAGGTCCCAGGTTCCATTCCGGTCAAGGGCATGTACCTGGGTTGCAGGCACATCCCCAGTAGGAGATGTGCAGGAGGCAGCTGATCGATGTTTCTCTCTCATCGATGTTTCTAACTCTCTATCTCTCTCCCTTCCTCTCTGTAAAAAATCAATAAAATATATTTTTTAAAAGAAAAAGAAAAAGAAAAATGATCCAAATATCATCAGCTTAAAATTGCTTACATTTTTAAGGGGAATCGGATGGACACTTCATTAAATGTCATTACACGAGTCCAGCTGAGCATCAGGCAAGGGGAGGAGATAGGTTGCCTCGGGCCTTACCAGCTCTGGGAAAGAGCCACCACCAAAACCAGGCAATGAATTTCACTTAACAGTTATTCCACTGAGTCGGAGGGAGCACATGCCCTGTGCCAGACACTGTTCTAGGAACTAGGTAAAACACTCAAAGTTGCTGTCCTCATGGAGTTTACAGTCTAACTGGAAGACACAGAAAATAATCACCTGTCAGGTGGTGAAAAGTGCTATGGAGTAAAGAAGCCAGAAATTGGTAAGAATGAACATTAATTTATGTAGGATGTCAATGAAGGCCTCTCTGAGAAAGCAACATAAACCAAGACTTAAAAGAAGTGGAGGAGGGAGCCAATGCTGAATATCTGGCAAGAAACAGCAAATACAAAGCCTTGACGCAAGAGCATGTTTAGTGTATTTGAGAAAGAGCAAGGAGCCAAGTGTAGCTGGAATAGGATGCGTGAGGAGGAGAGTGATCTGAAGTCAGAGAAAGGGCCGTATCATGTAAAGTCTTGTAGCCTCAAGAGGGAATTTAAATTTTATTCTGAATGAGATCAGAAGCCAATGGAATGTTTTGAATAGAGGAGGGACCATTTTTTAGTTTGCTCTAGCTGCTGCATATTGCACAGGGGGCAAGGGTGGGAAAACAGGGTACCTGTTAGGAGCAAAGAAAATAGTGGTTTGGAATAGGAGTAGTAGAGGAGGCAGTGAGAAGTGTTTGGATTCTAGATATTTTTCAAAAATAGAGAAAATATCCATTGGTATTTGGGGTCTTCAGAATATCTGTGGCAGAGTGCAAAAATGGCCACAAAATCTTTTCACCCTTGTATTCATGCCACTGTGGTATAATTTTAAAGCTCTTCCAACAAAGAGGTAGAATCTTTCTCCACCTTGGAATTTCAGCTGACCTTGAAACTTGCTTTGACCAATAGAATAACAGCAAATATAATGAAAGCAGAGATTTGAAAAGTATTTAAGCATTTGCACTTGCCCTCTCTTACTGCTCTAGAGAACCCCACAACCCAACTAGCCTGCTGGATGATAAGACTCACACAGCCCAGACATCTCTGTAGCTACAGCCATCAGGTATGCGAAAGAAACCATCAACTGCCAGCTGACTGTAGGTGAACCCAGCCCCGGCTGGTGTGGCACAGTTGGTTGAGCATCCTCCCATGCACCAAAACTCGATCCCCAGTAGGGGGCATGCAGGAGGCAGCTGATCAATGTTTCACACATTGATGATGTTTCTCTCTGTTTCTCTCTCCCTCTCCCTTTCTCTCTCTAAAATCAATAAAAACATAAATTAAATAAAATAAAAAGAGTGAGCCCAGAGGAGATCAGGACCATCACACATCTGAAACCAGCCTAAATTGCCCAACCACAGAAGGGTGAACTAAATAAACGGATGTTGTTTTTAAGCCACCAAGTTTTGGAGTCGTTTCTTATGCAGCAAAAGCTGATTCAATATCTTTTTATCCCTCAAGTCAAATGCAAACCACTAAGCTCTCTTGGCTTCTCTAATGGCATTACACAAAAACAAAATTTCAATTCTAAAGTAAACTCATAGAGAATGGACATGATGTTGCCTAGTCGAATGAGCTAATTAAAAAAGAAGAGAGCACAAGTCACAAATTACAGTGTAGCTCATTAAAGTGTGGTATGACAGCCAAGGAGCTGAGTTCTTTATGCAATGAAATACCAAGATAAGAATCTCAGAAAACAGGGAGAACAAAAGATTTCACGCCAATAGAATTTCTCTTTTCAATGCCCCACACACCATTTCTGAAAATTACTAAGTACTTTACCCTCCTGCTGAACATCAAAAATAATGCTTTTTCAAGGTAATCTAGAGAGATGAGCAATTAAAGCTCTTTCCTTATAGAAAAGAAACCAATAATATTGAAGAGATCACAAACTGGACTTCTCTTCCTTGGCTGATACAGATAGGTTAATGGAGGATGATGGGTGGATAAAAGAACAAACATACACCAGATAACACTTTGATTATTAACCTGACTGCTAATTTGATTAATTATGAGAATAAGCATTTATGCTGTATGGAAGGACTCCTCACGCTACGACTGATTATACAAAGGTCTAATGTAATGATTGAAAGACCAGTCGGAGGCCAAAAACCAGGATTACAGGCTTTATTAGGAGAAAGACCTGCCGGGCTGTCTCAAAAGGGGAGAGCAGCAACCCATGCACAGGTGAGCACTCCTTTTGAGGGGAGGAATGGGAAGGAATGGGGGCTTAGGGTACTCGGCGCACGCTGACTGGTGGCTTAATGTATGGTCCATATAAGGTACATAGTTATGCACTCAGATACTTAGGAATCAAGGGCTTAGGGTATTTGGCAGGTGCTGATTGGTGGTTCAATGTATAGTCCATATAAGGGACATAGTTAGGCACTCAGGTATTTCCGGGCTGCAGGTTACATCATATTTGCTGTTACTCCGCCCACCAGTTGGGAGAAGGGAGGACCTATCAATGATGACCAATATTCAATGGATTATTTTATTCCCAGTAGTTTGCTTACTTTTTATTAGTTTTGAAAACAGACACAACTACTTTTCTGTTTTATATTAATTTTTTCATTGTCAAGGTAGAAGGTGAAACCTTCCACTTCTTTTTACCAAAGATAACCACTGTTTACAGTTTCTTTTTATCTCCTTCCAGACTATTTCTCTCTTAAGTTATGTCTGACACCACAATTTTAAAAACAAAAACATTTATAATTCTTTCAAGCTACCCTATAAATTAAGTAGAACCCATTCTATATGTGTGTTCTGCTGTCAGAGCTTTCTAAACTCTATAAAAATCTAACATTAATATTTATTATATGCTGGCTGGCTGGATTTCTGAAACAGCTCATCTATTTTCACCAAAATGAGCTAAACAGCAATGAATGACCCCACTCTCCCTCAAAAAAAAAAGAAAACCTTAGTATCTAATGGGTGGGAAAAAATTACATTTTTTGGAACTGAAACAGAAATTGGATGGTCAAACAAAAGCACTGGCTACAGTTTATGGGCCTGGTTTATATTTGACATGTGGAAATGAGTTTTTGAGAAGAAAAAAATTCCTGGACACAGATCCTAATTATCTACATTTCTGAAGATATGCTCTCCAAAGAAAGGCCTCCTAGGTCTATTCAGAATATACACTGAACCTCCTTCAAGTACAAAGGACAAGGACACAGATAGTCTTATCAAATTATGTATAGCAAAATGAAGAGCCCGGGAAATGAGGGTTTTAGTAAAAAAAACTTCCCAAATACTGTATACAGCTTTTCAAAAATAGGAACTCCTGTTACTTAGAAATTTAGCAAACCACATCAAATTTTTGCACCTCTTAATTATCCTCACTAATGAAGGGATAGAAACATGAGTAATCTAAAATTCACTTCTTCTTGAGTATTAAAAAATGTACCAACTGTAGGGGATGGTAGGCACAGAATGGAAGGAGCAGACTTCCTGCAACAGCAAACAGAAACTTTTCCCTTTTAATTATGATTGCCTAAGGCCAGAATTAAAATAAGCTTTTTAAATGTCCTAAATACATATCAAACAAAAGTGAAGACAGGTTGAGTGAAGGGAAAAGGTCCATCTGGCTAGGAGGAAAGAGAAACTACAGAGGACCAGAGAAGTAACTCTTATAGCACTCATCTTTCATTAATCATGAGAAGCCAGAACCAGTGTCTCTGAGCTGACATAAATCCCTATAAGGCAAAGAGGGGCCAGAGCAAGAGAAAGGACTAGAATATTATACTCACCCACAGCTCACTCTTCCACTCACACATCCCCCACAAACCTACCCAGAGGAGACTAACAAAGGTAATGCTTTTCAGGTCCTGGGTTCCAGCCCAGTGAAAAGTTTTGTATGCCCTGGCTAATGTGGCTATTTGGTTAGAGCATTGGCCCAAGGACCAAAGGGTCACAGGTTTGATTCCCAGTCAAGGGCAGGTACCTGGGTTGCAGGCTCAATCCCTGGTCCTGGTCAGGGTCCTGCTCAGGGTGCATGTGGGAGGCAACTAATTGATGTATTTCTCTTACATCAATGTCAACGTGTCTCTCTGTCTCTCTGTCTCTCTCTCTCTCTCTCTCTCTCTCTCTCTCTCTCCCCACCCCTCCCTCCCTCCCTCCATTCCTTCCTCCCTCTCTAAAAATCAATGGAAAAAATATCCTCAGGTGAAGATTAACCAAAAAAACGGAAAAAAAAGAAAAGTTGTCTATGGTGTATTCCAAAGAGAGCAGCAAAAGTGCCAAGTTAGTGCCAGCGACAGTTCTTGTGAATCAGCAAATCTCTATCTGGTCTAAACCCGAGATGTGACAGGAACTGAGTTGTTTTTTGTCAAGGCTGCTACACTGAAATTCATTTAATGTTTGTATACCATTTCTGCTCTCCACAGCTGATCAAATAAATACTACCTAATAAAGGCCCCACTAAATTTTGATATCTGAACAATCACCATATTCATACATTCATTCATTCAATAAACACTTATTCCATATCTCCTTATATGCCGGACACTGCTAGCTCTCTCAATCAGAGCCGAAATGACTGAGGATAAAACCAGAAAATGAAACTTATGCCCAGATCCTGTCAAAGCATTTGGCAACCTTTGATTATCATAAGTCTTTCAGATTCAGAGACTCTGTTCTGTCCAAAGCAGCACCTTTTCGGCTAACCGGAGTGGGCCATAATCATAAAGCTTTGTAGTTAAAGCCATGCTCAGTTTATTACACAGCTACACTGCACAAAAACACTCTTCATTTTTAAAAAGTTCTTTAAAAGAATATTTAAGATACAAACCAGAAAAGAAAAAGGAATGAGTATGAAGTGATTTTATGAGTTAGCACTATTTTATATACAGGGTGTCCAAAAAAAATGTATGCACACTCTAACAGCTGATAACTCACTTAATTTTTCACTCCTTTTCAGGTTTAACTGATTTGAAATAATGAGTGAAGCCAGACTAAGCTTTGAACTAAGAAAATTTATCCTAAAGTTCCATTAGACTTTTTTTATGGGGATACATAAAAGAGAAAGCTTATGGTACAAAACCAGCAATAGTAGACAAATTGAGGGTGCACAAATACCGAATGAAATTATTTTTAGTGTTTGCCATTCCATTGCTTCCTGTTATCAGCAGTGCCTGTACCAGAACAGTCATCAGTTTGAAAACAGGCATTGACAAAAAAAAATTATTCATTTCTGTAGATTTTTTTAAATTTTGAAAATGAACTGTATGTTCACAAACACTGACTTTATAATCATTCAAAGTGTACATACATTTTTTGAGACACCCTCATGAAGATTTCCCTTCCTCACTGAAAGGATGGTTTCACTCAACAGGAACTCATTGAGCAGGGAAGATGTGAAGGGAGCACTTATCCTAGCCCGTGGTCGGCAAACTGCGGCTTGCGAGCCACATGCGGCTCTTTGGCCCCTTGAGTGTGGCTATTCCACAAAATACCACCTACGGGCGCGTGTACAGTGCGATTGAAACTTCGTGGCCCATGCACAGAAGTCGGTTTTTGGCCTGGGTGAGTCTATTTTGAAGAAGTGCTGTTGATATTTGGCTCTGTTGACTAATGAGTTTGCCGACCACTGTTCTAGACCATGGGAATTCAATCATGAATGGACATGAATCCTGACCTCAAGGATGGAAATATCATAACAACTATCAATTACCAAGTGCCTACCAGTGTCAGCACTGGTCTAAGCATTTCATATTATCACCTCTCAAACTAATCCTGCAAGGCAGATATTATCTCCACTTTACGGATGAGCAAACTGAGGCTCTAAGATCATTTGTCCAAGGTCACCTAACAGGCAAGGAAAATTGGCTGGAATTCTAGGACTGGCTGGCTCACAAACCTATCCACTTTCCATGACTCTACCCTGCTGGACACGCAATATCTTTGTCTTCATCGTCAATCTACCTAGCCTCCCATGCTACCTTTATATTTCCAACCTGGCCATAGCTCTGTACGTTGTCCCAAGCAAACATACCTGCAAAATGACTTAGGAAGGAAAAATACAAAGGGAAGAAAAAAATAAATGTCAAAATTCTTTTTTTTTTTTAACAGATAGATGGGGCTGGCGGAGAGAACAACTATAGGGGACTGCCTTTTGCTTCAATAAAGCTGAAATCAAACAGTATATACATCTACAGTGTCCTGCCTCAACTGAAGCTCTCATTGTTAAGTCTTAGAGTCTTTATTTAAAATCTGTAAAATAAAAAGTAAGAACTCAAGGTAGAAGAGAAACATCAAGCATCTACCAGCACAGGAAGCTAACTTGGAAAGGAGAATTCTGATTGACATTCCAATTCAACCACACTAACTAGACTCTGAACTACCAGTTATTTCTTGGAACCTTGGTCCCCTCATTCTATACCTACTTCAAAATTATATGTACATGTTGCTTTTGTGAATATTTTCATTCACACTTATTTTATTTGCATTTATTATGAAAGGAAAAACATCCACTGGGGTTGAATACATTTTCTTCTCTCAATAGAATCTGAAGACATATCAATGACAACATGTATTATCAATGAGGTAAGTATGAGAAATGAGTGGTTTGGACATTGTAATAAACATAACTTCCCAAATTTTCTAGATCTAAATAAAGACTAAATACAGGTTTCCCTGCTAATCAAAATTATAGGTGCTCAACAAATTCATAATTTCAGTTCATATAAATAGCGTTAGGTAAAAACTCACAGATGAAGAAAAATTTCTAACACATGTAAAATTCATATTCTAAGCCACCTGCTGCAAAGATACTTTTGCAAAACTCCTAGCAACATCGTTAGATATTTTTTTAGATTCTTTCTTTAATTTTTTTCAATGTTCCCACTCAATGAAAGATGTTAGGTTACCCACTATTTCCTATCTGTCCAGGTAACATTCACCAACCGCTTAGCAACCACCAACAATCCTTCCCCATGACTCACAGTAATAATGTTCAGTGTCATCACACATATCCATCTCCCCAATCTCCCCCAACACATCACCCATACCAACTGGGGAAGACAGGTGAACACAAGGTTTTAACATCTGCCATAGAGCAAAGCAGCTCACACCTGGCTAGACTAGTCCTTGAATCTGGTAGTATACTGACTCTGACAGCTTCCAAATGTTACTTCACTCAAAAATACTTTTTAAATGCTTTTTAAAGTTCATTAGCAAATGCAATATATAGTGATATATTGTTTCACTTAAACAATTTAGTCTATGATAGACTTAATGGAGTTTAAAAAACAAATAGCCACTTCCCTAAATATAAAATACAGAAATAAATCATCTTTAAAAGATCCACTTTAGCCCAGCTGGCGTGGCTGTGTTTGAACATCGACCTATGAACCAGGAGGTCATGGTTCCATTCTCTGTCAGGGCATATGCTGGGTTGCTGGCTCAGTCCCTAGTGTGGGGGTATGCAGGAAGCAGCCAATCAATGATTCTCTCACATCACTGATGTTTCCATCTCTCCTTCTCCCTTCCTCTCTAAAATCAATAAAAATATCTTAAAGGGAAAAAAAAGATCCACTTGAAGCCCAGATCTTAAAATACCATCAGTAGTATTTATAAATAAATAATAATAACATCAACGATGACAGCAAAGACAGCTAACGTTTATATAACACCATGATCTGGAACCTACTCTAAACATTAGCTATATTAACTTAATCCTCAAAATCACCTTATGGAGAAGTTTTTGATCTCTCATCTTTTTCAAATGAGTCAAGCAAAACTTCATGACTATCTCACCAAGAAAGACACAAATAACTATGATACCCTAATGTGAAAAAATTATTCTCTTTAGAGATAGTACAGAATTATAAACAACCTTGCTAAAAAATAACAGGGGAATCTTTCTAGACAAAAAATGTAGGTGTAGTGTTCTACTTACATTACCATGCAAAAGAAAAATAATATTCCATTAAGTAAAACCTTAATATAATTTCACCAATACTATATTGATATTAAATATAAACTTGTACTCACAAGATTGCACATTATTTGACTAATCAGAAAATGATTCTAAAATTATTTTGAAATTCATTAACCATTAAGGTACAAGAGTGGTCATTTAAGGACAACTGTCAAAGACTCCAAACTCCACAGTCCTTTTACTTATTTTGTTGGACTCTCCCACAGGTCAGGGCTTCCCTCTTATGTAAACCATCTCAAATCCAGTTCTGCTTCAAGCACTGGTACAGAACGAAAAGACTCACTCCACTCAATTTTCACCACCCACAGAAGGCAGCACAGATAACACAAAATAATTTAAATCATAATAGCTCGAGAAATTTTAAAATTAGCAAGTGACAAGGAGGTGGATTCAATTTTTAACTTCATTCAAATTATCAAATTTTAAATACTTTCAATTATTTATTTTTCCAATCTTCATAGTAACCATAACATCACCAATGTTAATTGCTTTGCCTAACTGTACTTTTATTGTTGCTTGCATCCTCATTTAATGAACTTCAACTGGTGCTGACAGTAATTCTAGCTCTAATCTTCTAAACATTTATTCTTTTAATGAATTCAATCTATTGTATTATGTCCCCACTATTCCAAGCAGCAGTTCATAACCCAGTGAATTAAAACACATGAAAACTTAAGATTATAAACTCAATAACACAGGGCCACCTATAAAGCATATAGCTGGATGTGCAGATGGATTTTATTTAAATTTAAAAGGACATTTTGTACATTTCACATTTATAGTCTGAAAGTAAACTGGTAATATTATTTTAAAGGAAGCAATAATTAAGTGATTTGTTTTCAAAGAAACTTCAGTATCATCGAATGACAAGCACGATGTTACCATAAACAAGAAAAAAGAACTTTTTCAATTCCAAATCCAACAATAAGACTATCTCAGAGTAATCTTCCAGTTATTTTCAAAGAAACCTCAGTATCATAAAATGACAAGCACGATATTACCATGACAAAAGAACTTTTTCTAATTCCAACTCCAATGATAAGCCTATCTCAATGTAATTATAATGCTATTAATCATCACATAGAACAAAAAAAATTTTAAGTACAACACTGGAACATATAAGCATGAGGGGAAAATATTATTCCTCACGACTGGGTAAGGAGTTTATGGGTAATTTATATATTCTATAGTTGTATATTTACAGATATGTACAAGGACAGGATCAAGGACAAATTTTAACCCAACCTGAATGATTTGGTCCTGACAATGTAAACAGCCCCATCAGTCTCTTACCTCCAGCTATAATAATGGCCTATAATGACCTTTTGAGAAGAAGAACATCAACCTTCTTGATTTGCTCATTACTGTGTTCCGAGGGCAGTGCCTGGTGCATCATACTGCTCAGAAATTTGATGAATGAACTGACTGGATTATACAGCCCACAGAACAATTACAAAAATTAGAATGTAAGGCCCTTGGAAGAGACTATTTAGCCAGGCCATATATAGACTCCTTTCATTGCTGTTTGCTTCATATATACTTGAAAAGCATTTGCACTTGATTTATTTCATTCAAGCAGCACCATAATTCAAGAATATGAGTACAGGGTCTACTACTCCTAAGCCCAAGGGCATCTGAAGTATACACCATTTCTAGAACATCCCACTAACCCAGAAAAGCCTAAATAAATTCCACCATTAGCTGAAATGCCTTTTACAATGTTAAGATATAAATCTAAACACAACAAACTATAGCTCTATCCAAAGTTTTTTAAGGAAAAACTAAACCTAGTTAGTGAAGTACACTTTCTCAACATCCTAAGGTTATGTCAAAGTTCCTCATACCTGAAACCTTACAGACAGATCTCCCCTTATATCCAGCCACATCCAAGTAAATTTCAGAACTAAGTTTTAGAACGTCATCATGTTTTTGATTAAAATATCCTTAAGTTTCTTAAAGTGAAAGGAATATTATTTCTAGATGACTGGTTACTGTTAAAAACACCAGTTCATTGTATTAGTAGTAGATGGAGATCAAATGTAGATGGAAGCATAGGACAGGGCAGAACAGAGAGCCCAAAAATGTCCTTCATTTTTTAAAAAATATATTTCATTGATTTTTTACAGAGAAGAAGGGAGAGGGATAGAGAGTTAGAAACATTGATGAAAGAGAAATATCGATCAGCCGCCTCCTGCACACCCCCTACTGGGGATGTGCCCACAACCAAGGTACATGCCCTTGACCAGAATCAAACCTGGGACCCTTCAGCCTGGAGGCCGACGCTCCATCCACTGAGCCAAACTGGTTAGGGCTTTTTTTTTTTTTTTTTTTATGTCCTTCATTTTTGAAAGTCCCTTGTATCAATCTGCTTTCAAGTCATTTTGACTTTTGCTCACAAATTAGGTAAAAACACCAGTCCTTTTGATGCATCACTATCTTTTTGGAAAATTAACTTGATGAGACAAAGATTGAAGTAGCTTCCTGACCCTCAAAAGAAACTCATTTTTGCTACAAATGTCCCTGGATTCCAAAATATTCATTCAAAAAGAAAGTGTTATATGCCTATAACGTAACGTGCAAGTCACACGATATCTGTGACTTCCAAACTGATCATTTCTGATAGCTCCTTAGAAGCCTGAACCCACTCAGAAGTCTCACTGTATGTCCTTATAAAATGTGACAGAGTTGTACCTCCTTCTATTTCCAGATATCCTCTTCTAAGGATGCTTTGGTAAAAAAGGGTAATTCGAAAGCCTGTATCTTCCTTATTAGAAGACAGTACTTTTCCTGAAATGATGCCAAGTCCCAATTTTCTCCATGTTCTTTTTAATGTTTTACCATCTTACTTTGAACAGTGTTCCAGGCACAAACAACCACAAATTAATTAAATTAAAATATATCATCACCATAAAATGAAAGTCTTTCATGGTACCCACATGAATGGATGAACTTCGGCCAGATCTCTCCCCTTACAACACTTCGTGTTCTGAAACAAGATCCAGGTTCAGAGGAGTAACTCCAAGAAAGATGGATGACAAACAGAATGATAACAGAAGGAATATTTATTAAGCAACCCAACACACATTAGGCAGTTTACCCACCTGATCTCACCCTTCACTACCACCTTGGAAAGTATCAGTCCCATTTTATAAGAATGGAAATTGAAGCTCCAACACTCAGTTCACCAAGCTCAGTTCACAAAGCTAAGATAGTCACCTGGACTTGAACCTATACCCTTTCCTATAACAAGCTAATTCCCCTAAATGGAGAGATGAATGGTAAAGGCCACCACTGTCAGAATGCCACCAGTTTACCAAACCCTAACCTCCCCGTGGCTGATAGGCCTTGACTGTGACAGCATTTGAGTCCTGCAGGAGTCCAGAGCAGCATCTTCCCCCTCCCCACCATTGTGAGGTGCTGGCTACCCTTCCTGCCTGCCTCTTGGCTACACTGAGGCCCACTACTCTACCCTGAGTCTTCCCCATCACCACCTACCTATATCTTCCCACAGTGCTACTGCCTGCCTGGCTGCTCTTCCCTTCTCTCTGCTTCTCTTTCTTATCACTTCAGTATCCTTGCAATTTTCAGGTTCCTTCCAAAGGTAGTAAGATGATTCAGTTAGTACATAATTCCAACCCAACATGAGCAAGATGGCAATTAGCTCCCATGCTCACCTGTGTTCATCTACTGCTAGTGCGCATAATAGGCACTGGCTCTGGAATCTGACGGGCCTGGGGTCCCAACCCTGACTCTCTCTGCAGGACTGGGCAAGTTACTTGGCTCAGTTAACTGCAGACATCCTGTTCTTGGTGGTGTTGGGAAGCTCATATATTACATCGCCTGGCACACAGCAGAACCGACAGCCACTGCTTCTCTTCTCCTTCTAAACTATTTATTCACCAGCAAAGATAACTTGAGTTTCTCCTCCCAACTTCTTCCAGGTCCCCAGCTATTCCAGGAAAATGCTTTTTCATAGGCACACTCAATTTTACCATTGGTAGTCCTAGTTACCTAGCTTAATTTTTCAAGCAACCCCCCTATAGTCATGCAGTAACTTCTACCTTCAAACACTTTTTAAAATTCTTTCTGACATAAAAAGAATTAAAAATCAGGAGAGACATGCAGAAGAAACCTCTTGTCATGAGGTCTCCTTTCTACAGAAAGGGATTATATGACAAGTTATCTCTTTCGGCTCTGAGGGAGGAAAATGAAGCCTACCACCCAAAGCAGCGGTTCCCTAGCCTTTGGAGAAACTCCTCCGAAAATCTGCTGAAAGCTCTAAAGCCTTTGCCCTGAAAAATGTCAATCTGCACAAAGACATAAAATACCATCTAGAACTTCAAGAGGGTCAAGGGCCCTCTGAAACCCACCCACCAACAGCAAGGTAAGAGCCCTGGACAAAGAACCACCTATGACACTCCTGAAACTGGCAAAATCCTCAATTCAGATTTTGTTTCTTTGAAGTGCAATAAATTCAAAAACCTGGACAAAAACCTCAAGAAGGTAAAGAAAAAAGTTTTCTCATTCACCTCTTCACCTCTCTCTGTGGCTCAAAAACAAAATGCTACAAAACTAGCAAGGCTCAAAACCTGAAGAGGCAGTTCACTCTTAGAAGCAAGATCTCAAAAAGAGGATGTGCTCAGAGCCAGTGCATGTACTGGGGATGAGCAAGGGAAAAGGAGGTACAAAATTAAGAATTAAACTCTTTACATTTTATTTTTCAATATCATCCTTTAGAACTTCCTTTGTTCATGTATGTTAAGAAGCATTACATATTTGTGTAATAGCACAAGTATGCAATGTATAAATAGATATATAGGGTGTCCCCAAAAAATGTATACACACTTTAACAGCTGATAGCTCAATTTTGAAAATGAAATGCATTTTAATAAACATTGCCTTTATAATTATTCAAAGTGTGTGTACATTTTTGGGGACACTTTGTATATGTTATTTTTACAGATAGGAGTAACCAATTACAAAAAATGTTTGGAGACCCTGTCCTAGTAGACAACTGACAATTAAGTTATTTAACAAAAATGTTATCTAGTAATTCTCCACAAACGGAATTTACCTTGAAAATAAATTACATTTGCCATCTTAAGTTCTTATTCCTGAAATCAGAAGTCAGTGTAAAACTGATGTTGACTAAACAGTAATGCTAAGATTGCTCCAAAAGAACTAGTTCTCCTTTTTGCTTTAAAAGTCTAATTCTCACAGCTATACATACATGCTCCATATTTCTCTTCCTTAAATGAAAATAATCCATGTAGCCCTGGCTGATTTGGCTCAATGGATAGAGCGTCGGCCTGCGGACTGAGGGGTCCCAGGTTCGATTCCGGCCAAGGGCACATGCCTAGGTTGCGGACTCAATCCCCAGTACGGGCGTGCAAGAGGCAGCCAATTCATGATTCTCTCTCATCATTGATGTTTCTCTCTCCCCCTCTCCTTTCCTCTCTAAAATCAATAAAATATATTTTTAAAAAAAAAAAGAAGAAAAAAGAAAATAATCCATGTAATGTATTAAAAAAATAGAAATCAACTGAAAAACACTGATAAGCATTTTCTATTACACAGTTCTTCCTATACTTATAATAATTAATATTCAACTCCTACGATGATGTACCCAGTACTGAGCTAAATGTTTTACCTACTTGAAGGCACTGACTCTCTGAGGTAAATTCTAATACTCTCCTAGGGGTTGGGAGGGAGAAGGAGGGTTCTAATATAAAGTGACAGGAGAAGATTGGACTTTGGGTGGTAGGCACATGGTGCAATATACAGACCTTGTAACATAGAAACCCATATCTGAAACCTGTATGTTCATGTTGACCAATGTTACCCCAATAAATTTAATAAATAAATATATTTTTTAAATAATACTACTGCTCTCCTAATTTTGGAGATTTTCAAAAAAAAACATTGCTTAGAGGTCACATAGCTATGAGTGGACCCAAAATTGAAACCTACCTATGTGTGACCCCAGGGCCTCTATTCTTACCTCAGGAAGGCCACCTGCTTCCCTTAGGTAATATATATGTTACATATATTAAGTATACATTATTATATATTAGGTAACAATATAATAATTGTTGTTCAATCAATATGTTCCTATGCTTAATTCTACTGTAACCTAATAATAAGATCCCTACTTATTTTCATAAAATCTTCAAATACAAAGGGTAGAAAAATATTTTTAAATAGTAAAAGAGGATGTCATCACTGGTAAAGAAACCAGAGCTATGTTAGTCAGCCTTTTTGAAATAATCTAGAAACTTTACTGTTCTTTTTCAAGCACTACAAAATCTAATATTAAAAGCTAACATTATAAAATAAAAGATTTGACAAAAGAAAATTTGATCATAAAATTCTGCTCTAAAAGTCCATTATAAACTTCAGGTATGCTATTCTCTCAAACTGTATTTTTTAAAAGTCTGGTGATTTGATCAACCCATGATTCAGTGCCCAAACAGCAGCACAAAAATGGGGTTTCACTGCACTTATCATCTTAACTTCTGTAAAATGGAAATGATGAATCCCCTTAAGTAAAAGGAATCGCTCTTAATATGTCATATATGAAATCCACTCCACCCTCTTACTACAAGATACCACTGAATTTTCAACTTGAAACATGCAGAATTTCCAGAGCAAAAAACCATTCTCAGGAGTTTAAGTGAATACTCAGCAAATTGATCCCTCTATAAATAAAAAGTCTTCATTAAACAAGGTTATAATTTTGTATAAATTACAAGTTAAAATTTCATGGCCTGGATTGGGGAAAAGTTTTTTTAATATTTAGCGAAGAAAAATAAATGTCTATCCTACTACTACTAATACCTAGCTGTCAGCTAACAATGTCATCATTACTACA
>NW_005871214.1:44327-49870 GCF_000147115.1 Myotis lucifugus | reverse complement strand
GCTGCACCCGCTTGGTTGGCTGAGCGCGCGCAGGATGGGGTCAGCTCCTGCATTGAGTGTCTGCCCCCTGGTGGTCAGTGCGCGTCATAGCAACCAGTGGACAGGTTAACTGTCTGCGCCCTGGTGGTAAGTGCACGTCATAGCAATTGGTCAACCGGTCGACTGTCTGCCCCCTGGTGGTCAGTGCATGTTACAGCAAGCAGTTAAGCAGCCTTAGCATATTATTAGCATATTACACTTTGATTGGTTGAACAGCCGACTGGTCGACCGGACACTTAGCATATAAGCTTTTATTATATAGGATATCAGAGTAAATAAGTAACTAAAGAATCCAATGTATGCCTCCCAACTTTGTATTTCAAGCATGGTTAATTTTAACACTAGAGTTTTTCCTTCATTTTTCTTCCAAAGTTTCATAAAGACTATTTTTTTTTCTTTAAGCAAAATCTTTAGCCAGAATATTCCCCTCCCTTCCCAACTCATAAAACCTCATCTTTACTAACTGGTAAACATACCATCTTTACAATAACCAGTATTCATTTAGTGTCCACTGATTTCAAGTATAAATATTAGAATCTCATTTATGAATCTTCCTCCCTTTAAAAAAAATGTTCACTTGGAAAAAAATACAAGCTTAAAATATCCTAAGCTAAATTTTAAGGATCATCTAGTCAATCTAGTTTTTCCTATAATAACTTCTGGTTTCACAATTACAGAAATAAATGTTCATGAATGAACTAGCAAACCAGGTTTTGATTTCCTCTAAGCCACTATAGTGCCTTATGTTGTGCATGTCCCCTTTCTCTTCCCTCTTAAGTGTGAGGCAGACAAAACTCTGCCTTCAAAGGTAGATTCTGATAGATTGCATGACATAGATGTTACGTTTCAACGCATTTCAAACAATGCCTGTTCATAAACATAAAGCAAACAGATAAAATTTTAAAAAGGAACCAAAAGTATCCACCTACCTAAACAAAAGTTGAAAGGTCTAATTTAAAAAAACAAGTTCATATTAAAAAACTAGTCCTTAATTTATTCCAATGTAAAGAGAAAAATTATTATTAAACAAGTATGATCATCACATATACTTTATATTTGCACTATCTGAAAACAAGAATGCATGTAATCAATTACTACATTGTCCATCTTTTTCTTGATTTTTAAAAATGAAATCTTTCAAACATCATTTTTTATATGTAAGTTAATGGTACCATCTCCTCTATTAGGTCTACTTCCTGTAATTAAGACTGTACAATTTGAAATTATCATTGCACACAACGTGTACATCAAAATGTCAAATGAAAAATACAGACCCAGACATCTTAAACTTTCTCTGGCAGTCAATTTTCCTACTTATCAATGTGAGAGATGCTCCTGATAATAAGTTGTTGTTTTTTTTCATTTATCCACAACTATTTATATTAAATTGAGCCCTTCAAAAGGGAGAAAGGGTGTATCTGGTCACACACCAATAACTTCAACAAGTCTGAAATCTCCCATCCCTCAATTTGTGACACAAAAATTTAACAAATATGAAACTCTACAAAAAGGAAATTATATATAGCTTTAAAAAGATCAACTGAAAAGGAATCCATCACCTGGTCATGAGCCTTACCTTTCAGCAGTGGCAGAGGTGTTAACTCAATAGGCTTGCCTTGAGACCTAAACTGTGAGGAACTTTGCGACCTCTTCTGTCTGGCTTTTCTGACGGACTTCCGAGAAAATCCGTCTACTTTATCCACTGATGGAGGAGTAGTTGGTGCTGAGGACATATCCCTACTGAAGAGAAAGAGGTAACATAAATATATTCCCAAGGCTAAAGCATAAATGTGAGTTGCATAAATTCTAAAATTCTCATATACAATATTCATGAAAATGGGACTATGTAATAAAGAAAGCAAATAAAATCAACTAAGTCATGTTCAATGAGAAAACATAAAAATTTGGAGAAAAACAGAAGTAATATAACTACCATATATGCAATACTGTAATTCTAATGTATTATGCTGTTCCTGCTATGATAAGCATTAAAGATGCTCATTTAGACTTGAAGAACTCCATGCTATCTACTCATTTTCTAACTACAAAGCTCTTCTCATCTTGAGATTCCTGAAGTAATGTCGGAACTATTCTGCAGCTGGAAAACTTCCATTGATACATTTTCCCAAGATATTTAATATTATGAATGGGCTCTGCAGTTGAAACCCGTATGCTACTTCAAGCATCCACACCAATGTATCGCAGCAAGTGACATTTACAATTACTGAAACTATCTAGGCATGACTTTTAATGCAATGTGCTGGCTGTGTTTGCTATGATAAACTACAACACACTGCAAATAAGAACAGGCTAGATTACTTTAAACAGAACACATAAAAGGCATAATTAAAATCATTTCAAAGACATCTTTTTTAATGAAGGCATCTTAAGTTATTAAAGCTTAATAAACTATGATGAAATCATGCACCAAAGTTGAAATGAGAACTTAAATTCACAGCCCACTTAGACAACCAAACTGAGTTCCCTTGAAGTTCATTATCAAATATTAATTTTCATTCCATCAAACTGATGAAACTGAACAGTTCTTTTGGATTTTTTTAATCCTGTCAAATTATTAAAATGAAGGCTATTTCCTAAAAGTAACGTGTTGAGCTCAATTTCATCCAACAATTTAAACAGATGCCATTATTTCCATGCAAGATTAATGGCAGACTGGAATAGAAATAATGTATATGGGGGAAATGCCGTCATTCCAAACATTAAGACAAATGTTTTTTAATCTCTAAATGAAAGGGTAAGGCAGTTTCTTCCTGAACCTGTAAGAATAAAAAGTTATCTCAATAACCTGGCTTCTGACAAAGTAAAAATAACAAAAACATTAAAAAACACACGTACAAAAAAGCACACAACACCATATGATATTGAGGGTTGAAATTCTGGTCCTCTTTTTAAAAAAAAAAAGTTTTTAGAAATTTATCTGTTAGTCTCAGATAATATGTGACAGATTCAAAATGGAATTGTAAACTATGTATGACTACAGAAGAAGGAAGATCACTTGAAATTTTTCATAATGACTGCATCAGCGACAAGCTCCACATCATATTTGTACATTGTAAATTTAGGGGCCGCTTTCCCCATCTGGCATGTGAATTGTTTAGATTTCATTTAACCGTAACAACCCAATTATTTCAGTAAATCCTGCTCCTCCACTACTCTTTTTATCTCTTCTTTATTCCTCATCTCCCACTTGTAAAAGTGGTTTATTGATAGCAAATTTTTTTTTTTAATCCCTTGGCCCTTATGTCCGCGGCCAAGAATCGACGTCAAGGATCTCAAGCCTGAAGCGCTGCAGAACTGAACGTGCAGCGGCAGCGGGGCGAAGCCCGGGGAAACAGGTTTCGCCCTGGACCGCGGCGCCCGCAGCCTCATCCTCTCAGCACCGGGCATGTCCCAGGCTCAGGGTGAGCCAAAGGCGGCGGCGGGTGGAGAACCGCGGGGAAGAGGTTCGTCGGGAGAGAGGGCTCACATACCCACTTTGCTCCCAGCCACCCCCACCCCAAGCCCTGAAGATCAGCGGCCACAGAATCCTCACCACCCCGATCTCCCTTTTCCTCCCCGCCCCGTCGAGGGATCAGGGGTCCGAGAACACGCCTCCAATGCCGGAAGGTGGAGAAAAGCGGTCAGGGAGGAAGAGTGCAGGAGAGGCATCGTCCGAAGCATTTGCAGGTAAATCAGACAAGTGGGACGGGCCCTCCTCTCTCTCCCGCACCCCGGTCCACCGCACTCCAGGCCTTCCCGAGGCTGGTGCCCCGCAGGCTGCCCAGGAAGACGGGGAGGAAGCGGGGAAGCGGGCGAACCCCGGTGCTGGAGGGACGAAGTTACCTTGAAGCTTCTGGGGAAGAATCCGAAGATGATCTGTGGCTTTGAGGGGCGGGAGACGCGCGAGAGGGCCGCAGCGGGGGCGGGTGGCGGGACCCCGACTTGCGGGAGGAGGTCCGGACAGCGGCAGGGAGCCCGGGGGCGAAGGCTGTCCGGCGCGGCGTCCCTCCGGTTCCGCGGCGGCGGCGGCGCCTCTAGGCCTCACGGCCGGTCCTGAACCTCAGCGCTCCGGCGGCGGCGGCGGCGGCCTCACGATCCTCCCCCACGGGCCCGTCCCATCAAATCGGCACCGACCCCGTTGCGGCTCCGCCGGTGGCTCCTCGCTCACATTCCCGGCGGGCGGCGCCTCAGCTCGTTGCCCCGGACCTGGCGGCGGCGGCGGCGGCGACGTGGGAAGGGGGAAGGGAGGGAGGAAGACTGGATCCGCAGCGGCAGCAGGCGAAGGAGGAGGAGCCGCTGGAGCTGGAGCCGCCGCTGCCAGAGTCGCCGTTCGGTACCCGCAGTGGGTGCCCGTCAATGCCCCTTTCTCTCTCCTATTGTCAATATCACCGGGCGGCTGAGTCCATGGCACACGCGCAACCGAACCTTCTGGCCAGCAGCGCCCGCCCCCGGCGCCCACTCACTGGATGCTTCAAACGGGAAGCGAGGCCTCATTGGCCGGCGCCCGCCTTCACTCCCATGCCAGCATGTGCGGCTGAGAGCCGGTCAGGGATTGGCGGCGGGGGGGCGGAGACACGGGAGGGTGGGAAGAGAGGAGAGCGAGGATTGGGCTGAGGGCGAGGGACCCGGATGCAGCCGCGAGCTCCGGCCGCGCTGCCGCCGCTTCCGCCAGGAGGCTGGGGGGCTTGAAGAGGGTGGTCAGTGCCGCCGCCGGGCCTGAGAGCTAGCTGCTCCCTAAACCCGGGAGGTGTGCGATGGGCAGATCAATAAAATGGGTTTCCACGCATTGCGGAACCTCTGGGCGGCGATCGTCTTCAACCAGAGGATTCCAAGGCCACGATCGGCTAAGGGTGGGGGCACCCCCGGCAGGGATTCCGCCCCCTTCCGAGGCTAGACTGACCCTCCTGGGCTCGAGGAGCCCCGCTCAGGATAGAAAGCAGCGCCGCGTAGACAGAAATAAGATACCCACCCGCGCCTGTGTCCATGGGCCCCTTGCAGCCTGCTGCTGTGGAACCCCCGGCAGTCGCTCCCCGCCGAACCTTGTGGGAGACCTGGCACCGAAATCTGAGCCCCTGGGCCTGGCAAGGGTTGGGTATCGCTTCCAATTCTCTCTCACCTGGTCTCCTTTTCCCTAAACCTCCTTTTTGAATATCAGCTCCCTGACGTTTCGGCAAGCCTTGTTGGAGGGCGGTTCGTTGTAGCTTCTGCAGGTGGGGAAGCTGACCACGCTCCTCACTCATTCATCAGGATCCTCCGCACCGTCCTTCCACCTGCACGGAGCTCGGAGAAACCCACGCGTCCAACTTGTAGGAACCTGGGAGCTTTGAATTGGCCGGCGTATTAAATAGAAGTTGTGGAAGAAGCCTTGAGTTAACTCTAGATCTAGTGATAAAATATTTAAAAATGTGTTTGCGCCTTTGGCGAAACCTTAGCCAGATGGCGCGTTTCCAGTGAATATCTTGGACACTCACTCTATTTGGATGCAGCCTACATACTCTTTTTTG
>NW_005871214.1:19994-44227 GCF_000147115.1 Myotis lucifugus | reverse complement strand
CAAAAAGAAAAGAAAAAAGGAAGAAAATCTTAATGCTACTCCAAGGCAGGGTACTGACTGTTCAAACTTAGTAAATGGCCCTAGCCGGTTTGGCTTGGTGGATAGAGCCTCGGCCTGCAGACTAAAGGGTCCAAGGTTCGATTCCGGTCAAGGGCACATGCCTTGGTTGCGCGCTCAATGCCCAGTGTGGGGCTTGCAGGAGACAGCCAATCAATGGTTCTTTCTCATCATTGATGTTTCTATCTCTCTCTGCCTCTTCCTTCCTCTCTAAAATGAATTAAAATAAAATAAAAAATAAATAAAATAAAAGCCCCAAAAGGAGAGGGGTCTATTCCCCCCCCCCAAAAAAAAAAAAAACTTAGTAAATGGGGGAGGGGAATAAACATTCATAATCCCTCAACCACTGTTAGCATTTTAGTGTACTTCCCTCCAATATTTTTTTTCTTTTAATATGCCTTGTCCTGTAGTCTAGTTTTTCCCCTCAGTATTATATCATGTTTTCCATACATCCATATCTATTTCCATAGGAAATAGAACCATACATAAGTAAAACTATATATACTGTATGTGCAAGTGGTGACAAAAAAAAATGCATTGCATTTCTCTTGTTTATGTTAACCATCAAGTTACACATTTCTATGCTCATTCCCAGAAATGGCTCCTGAGTGGGAAAGAAAATTTTTGTGCCATGAAAGATAAAAAATATTCCTGTTTTGAACTGAACTGGGAACAGGAAAAGATGGCTCTCAGGTGAAAGCAGGCTCCCCCTACTGACTCCAAATGATTGGCCACTTTCAACCGCCCATTTTTGCTCTGATAAAGTTCATCACCATGAGGCACTATAAAATTGGCTAGAATACCAGTCTCCTACCTTAAAGAAACTTAAATTTCCACATCTCAATTTCTTTTACCAGTCTTTATGAAAACACTGTCCCAGAACTTGTTTACTCAATCTCTGATTGAGGGTAAATGCAGAATTGAAGGAAGATTTTAAAGCCAACTCAATTTCCCTTGGCAACAGTTGAACCGTTAAAGAGTAGTGCACGTTTGAAAAGCTCACAGCTGTTGCTTAGAACATTTCACATTTTGTAGAGTGGGAATTTTGCTTGCAAATTATGGGTTTCTATAAAGACAATTCATTTCAAAACTGTTTCACTTTCTATAAAATGGCAGAGTAACTAAAATGAGCAGGCCTTTTTAAATCAAAACATCCTTGCCGATGTGAGAAACTGTTCTTGAAACTGTACCTCCTTAATAGTTTCTAAAGGAGGTCCATGCATCCAAGGAGTGTGTGTACTCCAGGAATAGTGCAAGGCAATCCATTTGGGATGTAGGAGAAGAAAATATGAGGACATCTATGTATGCTTAATTCAAATTGGGGGGAAAGAAAGCATTAAGCTCAACTAATATTTTATATACAGAATGAGTATATAGCTCTGCACTCCGTCTGTGGAATGGTTTCTTGGCCTAGTGGGAGTTACCCATTTCCAGGGGTTGGGTGTGGTGGTCTGATCAGTCAGTCTCTGCCGACTTGTAGTGACATATTGAAGTTTACTAGGTCCAGTTAAGTGGATTTACTGATTATATTATCTAGGTTTCATTAAACAAACTCATAGAAAACAGACAAGTGACTACCAGAGTCCCCTGCAAAGAAACCACAGGAAAACAAACAAATGACAGAACTGACACTTCTAGTATCAGCTCTTAGACAGCCACATTTTGAAGTTAAAATAAAAGCCTAGTAAATCCAACCAAATTTGGCTTAAAAAAGATAATTCATCAAAAAGATTGTCTGAAATGTGGATGTATAAGCTTTATCATTAACAATGAACTTCACCCTAGGCATATATTGTATTTGAGGTATAAGCTAATGATGGTAGCATATGTATATACTTTATGAATAAATATACATACAGTATATTTGGTTAAGAACTCCTTAAGAATATACTGAGGGGAATGAATGATCAAAAACAGTGTAGATAATACAAAATGAAATACATTATAGCCATCTGGGAAGCCATTATCAAATGACAAAACACTGTCCATTGCTATCTGATGAAAGCACTCGCTTTCCAGATATCAAGGCTGAGCTTATCATTAATCTGCTGGCAGGCTGCCATGTGATAAGACTAGAAGACATAGACGATCAAATGGTGGCTGACTGGTGAAGTAAAGAAGGGCTAAGATGATAAGCAGAAGCATCATCAAACCAATTATTAAGTAGAGAAGGAAAAGACCTATGCTGGTAAGACATCATCAGAGGTAGACTAGCCCAGTTTGTGTGGGGGCGGTGGAGCTTGGTTTGGGCTGAGAGGGAGAAACAGTGAAAAAACCTGAGGCAAGAGCTGCTCTTTTAGGTAAAACAACTAGCACAACAGCTAGTGTAGACCAGGGACTTCTTTAGGCCATGTTTATCTGTATAGCAAACACCCTCAGCAGTGACCTTTCTTTGGGTCATAATTTAAATAGTGCAGTTAGCCTGGCTAGGGGGGGCTCAAGTAGTTGAGCATTGACCTATGAAGCAGGAGGTCACATTCGATTCTGGTCAGGGCACATGCCAGAGTTGCAGGCTCAATCCTGTGTGGGGCGTGCAGGAGGCAGCCAATCAATGATTCTCTCCCATCATTGATGCCTCTCTCTCTCCCTCTCCTGTCCTCTCCGAAATCTATTTAAAAAATAAAAATAAATCAATAGTGCGGTTACATTTTCAGATGTGCCTCAAGGGTTATAGGTTACTCATGGCTTTCCACGTGATTAATGTGTATAATTATTGCCTGACATTTAAAATGTTTGGGTACTCTAGTTCCCTACTGAGCAGTCAGAGGCCCTAGATCAGTGGTTCTCAACCTTGGCTGCACATTAGAATCACCTGGGAATCTTTTTAAAATCCTGATTTCTGGGCCTCATCCTCCAGAAATTCTGTTTCTTTGTTATGGGGTGGGGCCACAACATTAGTAACAAAGAAACAATTTCTGGAGGATGAGGCCCAGAAATCAAGATTTTAAAAAGATTCCCAGGTGATTCTGAAGTATGGTACCTATTTGCTTTGTTTAACAATAGGAAAGTTATTTTGATTTTCTGAATTGTATACATCATCCTATTCAATTGAATGACTCTTCCATTGATTGTGATCTTACTGGTTATCGAAGCACATTCTTCTGTACCTGGGAAACAGGACAGCACAATTATCCTAAATTGTTTTAGTGGCCACAGATAATGCGTTCCAGTTGACTCAGTGGTCCCAAGACCAGGACAGCGCAATTACTCTAAATTACCTCGATGGCTCTAGATAATGAGTTCCTGGCAACCCAGTGGTCTCAAGACCCGAGGGCTCTAGATAAGGTGTTTCTGTCAATTCAGTGACCCCGGGACCCAAAACTATAATTAACATGCTTAATTCTGCTTCTGTAAACTGCTTCTTTGCAAACCAGGTTCCTCATTCCAAACCTTAAGATGTAATCAATACCTTTGTGATCTTTGCCTATATAAGTCTGGTTTTGCCACCATCTTATCACTATGAGATTTGGGAATGACCCCTCATAGTCACGGATTGCAATAAATGTGACTCTTTAATTCGACTTCTTGAGGCGTCCTTCTGTGGTTCGAGGGGTACATTACAACAATTCTAATGTGCAACCAAGGTTGAGAACCACTGCCCTAGATGTTATTGATGAATCAAGACAGGAAGAGGGGCCCTATGTCAGTAAAGGGGAAGAAAAATTGAAAAACAAACAAATGGGCCCTAGCTGGTTTGGCTCAGTGGCTAGAGCGTCGGCCTGTGGACTGAAAGGTCCTGGGTTCAAAGCCGGTGAAGGGCACATGCCTAGGTTGTGGGCTCAATCCCCAGAAGGGGGTGTGCAGGAGGCAGCCAATCAGTGATTCTCTCTCATCATTGATGTTTTCTGTCTATCTCTCCTCCCTTCCTCTCTGAAATCCATAAAAAAAATGTTTTAAATAAAAATAAAATAAACAAACAGGAAGGAGAAAGCCAGCTTCAACTATATTTTATACAGGATAAAACACAGAATAATGCACCACGGATAGTAACATTACTTGTAAAATTAAATGAACTAAAGCTATAACTAGCTATAAGCATAATGATGAGAGCATAGGCTCTGAATTCAGATATATCCAACATGGAATCCCAGCTGTGCCAGCCAGGGACTGGGGCAAATTACTCACCCCTCACAGCTTTGGTTCCTGGGCTGTAAATAAGCAGACTAACACTTCCTAATTCATAGGATAGACTTCAATTAAATGAGCTTATGCATTTACTACAGTGCCTGACACATATTAACTGCTCAATAAATGCTAATCATTACCCTAATCATCCACTTTATTCATATTCTAATACTTTTTATCTATCTAGAAGTTTTTCTTTAAGAAGTATCCCCCCTTTTTTTAAATTCTGGCACACCCCTCTGTGACAGGAAGTAAACAAGGAGCAAGGAGGCATGCCTTTCAATCCACTTCCACACTAAACTATAGAATTGTGTGGGACCATTAATTAGCAATAACAGGGACTTGCATTTTACAATATCCATATACTATTTTTTTCAATGTTTCTCTTTTAATTTTTTTATTTATTTTTATTTTATTTTTTAAATCTTTATTGTTGAAAGTATTACATATGTCCCCTTTTTCCCCCACTAACCCCCTCTAGTCCGTCCCTCCCTCCCCCCCCCCCCAGGCCTTCACCACCCTATTGTCAGTGTCCATATATGCATATATGCATACAAGGCCTTTGGTTGATTACCTCCCACCTACCCACCTTCCCCCCTTTCCCTCCCAGATTCTGCATCCATATACTTATGAAAGTTAAAAATAGTCATTTGACTTAACATTGTTTTAGAGTTTTATCTTTTAAATATGTTTTTATTGATTTCAGAGAGAAGAAGGGAATGGGAGAGAGAAAGAAACATCAATGATGGAGAGAATCATTGATCAGCTGCCTCCTGCATGCCCCCTACTGGGGATCGAGCCCACAACCTGGGCATGTGCCATGTTTGGGAATCCAACCATGACATCCTGGTTCATAGGTCAATGCTCAACCATTGAGCCACACCAGCCAGGCCAGAGTTTTATCTTACTTTCTACTTTATATTCCTTTGAGAGAGGCTCAAACTATTTTTGCTCTAAGCTTACCTCCTTGTAACTTCCATAATTTCGGTAGGACTAAGGTCCTGGATTCTGGTCCTGCCCTGCCTTTAGTATTGACCTGACCTTGGTGTGGTGGATACCTGCTTCGCACCCATTCGCCCTTTTTCTTTGAGAACCACACCCCTCACTTCATGTGATCTTGGTGGAACTATTAACCATGCTGCTTCCCTCTTCCGTCACCCAGAAAGATGGAGACATGACCCAAGGGGGTCAAATGGATATTCCCAAGATTCGCTCTGGGAATGCTAAAAGCAAGATGCCTCTCTTCCTTTGGATCATAAACCACAGAAACGTAAGCTACTTCTGATTTGCCTCCCTCTCCTCCATCCTGGAGGAAGCCAAGACTGAGGAAGAAACTTTGGCAAAAGCTGAGGCTTTTTAAATTTTTATTTTAAGTATGTTTTTATTGATTTCAGAAAAAGGAAGGGAGAGGGAGAGAGAAACATCAATGATGAGAATCATCTATCCGCTGCCTCTTGCACGCCCCCTACTGGGAATTGAGCCTGCAACCTGGGCATGTGCCCTGATGGGGAATCGAGCCTGTGACCTCTTGGTTCATAGATCTACACTTAAGCACACCAACAGGGCAAAAGCTGAATTTTAACAATGCAGTTGGAGCTGCTGGATTCGATTTATGTCCAAAGCTAGCTTTAGTTACAGGAGCCAGTAAATTCCCACCCAAAAGATTCCTGACTAATACCACACAGGCAAGTCACTTAATCTCTCTAAGCCTCAGTTTACTCTTTGCCCCTGAATCTGGGATTTCTTAAGGGTTGAACTAAATGAGATCTTTAAATGAAATCTAATCTCAAGCATGAAAGAAATCATTTAAAGTGGCCCTGCTGGAAATTCTATCCTAATGTGATTCATCAAGTCTAATTTATTTGTTTTTTTAAGACTCAAAGCAGCTATTCTTAAGAATTACACTTGAAGAGTTAAGTCCCCTTCGAACATACCTACATAATGAAAAACAGTGCAGTGACCTACCAAACATGAAAATAAATTTTATTCTTAGCACACTGTAGCTTTTCAATAGCTTATTTTTACTGTGACTCTTAACAAGACCATATTTTAGAAAATGCAGCCTATGGTTGAAGGTTGCATCTAGGTTCTTATCTGTCATAGAGAGAGAACATTGTTTTTAAGATATCAATAAAATTGGGTAAAAATCTATAAACATAGGGTAAATCACTACTAACATGTACTAAAGAGGCAGGACAAGCAAAGGAGGGTGAAAAGTTAAGACTGAGCACACGGTTATTAAAATAAACCAATAAGGACAATGTATACAATCTTGTATGGTACTGGAAATAAAAATTGCAAACATGTACATAGCAATTTAGTTGCACTACTTAATTCGAACCCTGACTCTGTAGATACATATTATCTGCATTTTTTAAATAAGAAAAGTAAGGATCAGGGAAGTAGTCCAGTGTCCCACAGCTAGTAACTAGTAGAACCATAATTTGAACCCAGATCTTCTAAGGGCCTTCGTACCAAATTACCTGTTTGTAAATCATTGTTTGTTAATGATAAGTAATTGAATATAAGGCTACTATTTTCACCATCTTACAGAAGGAAAAGACTAATAAGAAACAGACGTTAAGTGTCTTATACCATATCATAAAGAAAAGAAAGAACAGGCCAGTTTTTATTATCATCATGAACTCTCCATTCATTGAACACTATGAGCCAGGGCCAGTGGCAGCCATTTTGTATGCATTATCTTGTTTAATCTTCAAAATAACCCCATTAATGTCGGTACTTTTATCCCATTTTACAGATGCAGAAACTAAGATACAGATAGCTTTAGTTTCTTTTCCAAGGTCGTACATCGAATAAATGGCAAAATTGGGCAGGAATTAAAACTAGAAGATAGGCACCAAAACTCTGTCATACTGCTTGTCCCTCCTGTAAATCCTCTGTGCTACCTGGTCTGTATATAGTGCTGTGCAGAATATATGGAAAACACAAATCCTTTCCAGTTCATTTCCTTTGATGTCTAAGTCTCTTTCCAAAGTAACCAAGAGCCCCCATTCTGTCTTTAGTGAGAAACATACTTTGCTGGAGAGTTAGGTTGCTGTGTGGATCCAAATCAACCTTCTTTTTTTCTTTTTCTTTTTTTTTTTTTTTTTAGTTTTTCTTTAAATCAACCTTTTTCTTTTTTTAAGTATATTTTTATTGATTTCAGAGAGAAAGGGAGAGGGAGAGAGAGATAGAAACATCAATGATGAGAGAGAATCATTGATTGGCTGCCTCCTTCACGCCCCCTACTGGGGATTGAGCCCGCAACCCAGGCATGTGCCCTTGACCGGAATCAAACCTGGGACCCTTGAGTCCACAGGCTGATGCTCTAGCCACTGAGACAAACCGGCTAAGACTCAACCTTCTTAATGAAGAGATGTTTGGAGACAGAATTTATGTTTTAAAGAGCTTTGAAAACAAGGCCAACAGCAGTAGTCACCTCCAGTATTTGAAACATTCTGATTGATCTTTTTTCTAAGTCAAGAAAATTTATATTCTCAGATTTGGAAAACCAGTTGTCAACTGGAATAAAGTATGAAAAAAATATTTTTGAAAAAGAAGCACTGAAGAGACTCATTCAAAGTATAAAATTTCAGCTGTCTTGATCCTTTAGAAGAAAAAAGTTATAATTAACTAAAAGTCACTAGCTTCATAGGCAAACTGTGGCAAGTACTCAACTTGAAGAGAAATCATCACCAGATGAATGCTAATTAGACTTATTGTGGCAATCATTTCACTATACTGTATATACAAACATTGGATCATTATGCTGTACACCTGAAACTAATTTAATGTTATATAACAATTTATACCTCAATTAAAAATAAAATAATGTTTTAATTTAAAAAAATAAATCATCACTATCATGATGGTCAGTGCATTTCAATAAACCTTCAAACACTTAATATAGGAGAAGTTTCCTAAGCAATTTTTCATTATTTTGTTTAATAATTCCCTCATGTATTCATTCCAAACATTTAAGACCCCCCAGTCCGCAGGCCGACGCTCCATCCACTGAGCCAAACCTGTTTCGGCTTAAGTACCTACTTTGTGCCCTGGGGAAATGCAAATCTGTATGAGACATATAAGTGCAATCACTCTAATGTATTTGAAGGTGTTGTGATCAAGGACTAATTATTATGGGAGCAAAAACCAGTGACCAGGAAGGTAAAATGGAAAGGAAAATAGAGAGAGAGAGAGAGAGAGAGAGAGAGAGAGAGTAATTTTAAGCTGAACCTTGTTACACTCAGCACTCTCATTCACTCCTGGCTTGGCACCCTGTTTGCTTATCTGTTTGTTTAAGGTATTATGACTATGGGCCAGGAACTATCCAAAGTAAGTCACATAGATTATTTTCATTGTACTTGTAAATGCTCAAACAGATTAAAGTCTCCCTTCCATCGCTTCTCGACGTCCTTAGCAGAACCTTCAGAGTTGGAAATTAGGATACTCTCCCTCTGTGCTAGGGTATTGAGGTAATAGGCAGAATCTGGGGTTCTCTCTCTTGAGTCAGAGCAGCAGGAGCCTTACCAGGACTTTCCTGGAGCGGGTGTAAGTAAAGTGGGGAACTGGTGTTAGAATTCTGGGCAGGGATGCACTTAGACTCAGCGAGCAGGGACTAGCAGCCGGACCCGGAAAGCCCTCGGGTATTTTTTGTCTCAGTCCCTCGCTATGATTGTGCTCCACTTTTTTCTCATGCTAACGAGGTGCTTTCTCTGAGGGTCCGGCTCCAGGGTCAGGTGGCAGATCAAGCTCTCATGTTCCCAATGTTTCCATTGACAAGAGCAGCCAGAGGTGAGGCTTGAACCCCTGAAAAAGGGGCCCTGGTCCAGCTTGGATCAAGTACATATGCCTCCTGCAATCAACTAACTTTTGGTCAGGGATCAGAATCATGTTGCACAAAATGAATGTTGGGGGCTTTCTGCTGTTTCCATGTATGTTGGGGGAGAAAAAGAAGAGAAAGAGCAGTTGCCCCAAAATACATGCAATGGTTCTCTACTTACATCTTTGATTATTTCCTCAAATTAAATTTATGATGATTGAATTAATAATCTAAGGATATGAACATTTTTGAAGTTCTTGATTAAATTCTGCCACATTGCTAACACTATGACTCCCTTTCTCATCTTGTCTATATTTACAGGCAGAAAATTTGAAATATATCTTTTATCTTTTTTATTATAAAGTGAGAATAGTTAAAATACTTCCATGTATTCAGTAGTCATTAGATTTCTTTTTTCTGCAAATTGTCTATTGGTGTGCTTTGCCTAGTTTTCTATCATAGTCTTAGTGCTTTGTGATTGACTTATATCAAGTTCTTACATAAGTGACTTTACATAGAGTATACCATATTTTCTTTGAGATTTCTGTCATCTCCAGGCATAAATTCTTAGAAAGTCTTTTTCTTAAAAATTCCTCCTCCTGGATGAACTTTTTATGGAATGGATAAATATCCTTACAGGTTTATGCTATTCTGAATAAACCTCTCTATACTCTTAAAAAAAAAAAAACCACTACACTGTGGTACATCTACATAATGGAATACTACACTGCTGTAAAAAAAGAAGGAATTCTTACCATTTACAACAGCATGGATGGACCTGGAGAGCATTATGCTAAGCAAAATAAGACAGTCGGAGAAAGATAAATATCACATGATCTCACTCATTTGTGGAATATAACGAACAACATAAATTGATGAATAAAAAGCCCTGACTGGTTTGGCTCAGTGGATAGAGTGTCGGACTGCGGACTGGAAGGTCCCGGGTTCGATTCCAGTCAAGGGCATGTGCCTTGGTTGTGGGCACATCCCCAGTGGGAAGTGTGCAGGAGGCAGCTGATCGATGTTTCTCTCCCATCGATGTTTCTAACTCTATCCCTCTCCCTTCCTCTCTGTGAAAAATCAATAAGACATATTAAAAAAAAAAAAAAAAGTAGAACCAGAGTCATAGAAGCATTCAACAGACTGTCCAACCTAAGAGGAAAGGCAGGGGAGGGGGAGGGTTGGGTAAGAGATCAACCAAAGGACTTGTATGCATGCATATGAGCATGACCAATGGATATAGACAGTAGAGGGGTGAGGGCATGTGCTGGGGGGTGGGAGGGGCCGGGGAGAGGTCAATGGGGGAAAAGGAGACATATGTAATACAGTGTTGACCTGCTTACTAGTAAAATATTTACTGAGTCTATTTATAATTGTTGCCACTCCTGACAAGACTAAATTATTCTACAAAGAGCATCTATTGTCATAATGTAGTAAGCTTTTTACATGTGCTAACACCTTTCATCCTCAGAGTAACACCATGAGATAGGCACTGTTATTATTATTCCCATTTTACAGATGAAGAAATCGAAGCATGAAGAAATTAAGTCCAAGGGAAGAGTTAAACCTTGGCACACTGACTTCAGAGTTCTAAAATAAAATAGTATGTTATTCTGCCCTCCTCCCCCCCCCCACCCCCCAAAAAAGAAATTACTCCTCCTGGAAATCTTACAGACAAAAATACTCTTGCCCTGGCCAGCGTGGCTCAGTTGATTGGAGTGTCGTCCCATACATCAGAAGGTCCTTGTGGGTTCCATCCCGTCAGAGCACAGAGCACCTACGGGAGGCAACAGATCAATGTATCTCTCTCACACTGATGTCTCTCTCTCTCTCTCTCTCTCTCTCTCTCTCTCTCTCAAATCAATTAAAAATAAAATTTAAAAATAAAATAAAAATACTCCTTAGGTTCACCAGGGATATTCATTGCAAAATTTTAATAAGAAAAAATAGAAACAACCTAAATATGTATCAGTAGAGGGATAGTTAAGTAATTATGGCACATTCACACTATGGAATAATATGCAGCCATTATACATAAGGTAGACCTATAGGTACTCATAGGAGACATATAGGTACTCATATAGCCAAGTATCTATGATACTAAGTGGGAAAAAAGCAAGAATTATAGAATTAAAGGTAAAATAGCACCCTACTTATATTAGAAAACACCTGATGTCTGGAATATACAGCTATCTAGAAAAGGTAAATGTCTTGAAAGGTCTGAGAGAATATACTTGGAACTGTTAACTGAATACCTTTGGGCATGGGTCTGAGGTGAGTGGTAAAGGTTAAATTACTACACACTTAGATAATGTTTTAAATTAATACACACTTAGATAATGTTTTAACTTGCTATAAGGAATATATATTGCCTTTAAATTTTATTTTACAAAACATTTTAGATTTACAAAGTGCCACAATGAATAAGATAACAAATACCCATGTACCTACCACACAGCTCTAAAATACCAACACAGCGGAAGCCTCTTGTGTAACCTTCTCCATCACATCCCTTCTTTCTCAGAAGTTACCACACCCCTGGATCTGGTGCTTTTTATTCCCACGATGTCATACTTTTATTCAATATGTACATAATCCTAAGCAGCATGTAGTACTTTTTTGATATTTTAGGATTGCATATAATTGGCATTATACTATATGTAGTCTCTGTAACAATTTTCACTCAACATGATGTGCTCTTAATTTAAACAGGATACAGACACTTTAGGTTATTTCCTTTCACTGCTACGTAACAGTCCATTTATAAACATTCTAAACAAAACAGAAACAGACTCATAGATACAGAGAACAGACTGATGGTTGACAGAGGGGAGGAGGGTTGGGGGGCTGGCTGAAAAGGTGAAGGGATTAAGAAGTATAGATCCACAGTTACAAAATGGCCATGGGGATGTAAAGTACAGCATAGAGAATACAGTCAATGATATTGTAATAACTGTGTATGCTGCCAGTTGGGTACTGGAAATATCAGGGGGAACAACACTTTATAAAGTATATGATTGTCTAACCACTATGCTGTACACCTGAAACTAATATAAAATAATATTGAATGTAAACTGTAATTGGAAAAAATTTTAATTAAGAAAAAAAATGTTCTGCAGCTCATTCATCCCCTTGTTTTGTGATTTGGGGTTATTTCCAGTATTTAACTGTTTTGAACAGTGGTGCTGTGAACATTCCTAGGCACATCCTGAGTACTATGGTTTCTCCAGTTCCTGTGTGAATCTAGGAGTGGAATCAGGTCGCAGGTTAGCACTTCTTCAACTTCACGAGATGGGGCAAATTGCTTTCCTAAATGATTGTACTAATTAACAATCCCACCACAGTATATAGGAGATGTGTGTCTCTCAAAATTCCTTACCCATCCAGAAAGTAATCATTTATCTTACCTTCTAATTTTTGTTTTCTTTTTTCTCTTACACTGTACTTTTTAATCGAGCTTGAATTAACTTTGGCATATGGTGTGAAATGGGAACCCAAATTGATGTTTTTAATAAGTAACTTATTTTCCCACCACCGTTTATTGATAAGGCAAGTCCTCTTTAATTACGCTTTTAAATCTTTATCTTACTTATTGTCACCTGATGATTTGTCTGATTGAACTTCAGTATAATTTTGTAGAGCCCTCCTCAACAACCCATTGAGATTTTATTGGAATTGCATTAGGTCCATGAATTAGTTTGGTCTAAAACCCACATTTGACAGCTCATCCCTCTACTCTCAAACCAAAATGACTGAAGTCCTCACTGCATAAAATACCCTCCGCCTGCGATTGAAGTCCCCTTGTGTGTACTCCCTCACCTTTCACACTCAATCATTTCAAGCAGGCAGTGTCCTCCTTGTCCTGTGAGCTTCCCTTATTCATTTTTTCCTACAAACTGCTCATGAGGTTCCCTCCCAGCAGGAATGCTAACTAACCCTTCCTTCCATTCCCCTTATTTTATTTATTCAAATCTTTTCCTTCCTTTAAGGGCCGGCTGGGTCCTGGCTACTCCAGGGGTCCTATCCTACTCAGGATTCAGTCCAACAACTTGGACTGAATTGCTGTTCAATTTTCTCAATTGTCTGTATTTAATCTCTCCAATTCTGTGGTTGAGTTAACTAAAATTTAAAAATTGAGACAAGTGGAACTTGGCTGGAGAGAAGTCAGTAAGAATAGTTGCTGGTAAGAGGATCAACAACCAAGTTAGGCATTCCACTTTTAACATCTGTAACCTTGAAGTGGGGAAAATAGCAGGAAAAACGGAAAAGAGAAGCTGAAGTTGGTGCCTCAACATGCCCCATGCCGGATGTGGACAGGCACAACAGTGGTGAAGCCAGATACTAGAGAAACCCATCATCACCACATCGAACTGCCTTACATTTGCATCGTGCTTTGGCTCTGCCAACTTGCACTTACATCACCTACCTCATTTAACCCTTGCAAAATTCTTTGAAGTAGGTGACATGATCTCCATATTACCAGTGAGGACACTGAGGCTTAGAGGTTAACTGCAAGCCCAAGGTCACACAGCTAGAAATTGGCAGTGCCAAGCCTATAACCCCAATCTTCAAACTGACTCTAATGCACTACGCATTCTATCACACCAGTAGTTGCTTCCATGTAAACCATCTTAACTTTTAGAATGTTTTTATTTTTAATTTCTTTTTTAAAAATATATTTATTGATTTCAGAGAGGAAGGGAGAGGGAGAGAGAGATAGAAACATCAATGACAAGAGAGAATTATTGATCGACTGTCTACTACACACCTCATACTGGGGACTGAGCTCACAACCCTGGCATGTGCTCTGATCAGGAATTGAACCTTGACCTCCTAGTTCAGTGGTCGGCAAACTGCGGCCCCTGGAGTGTGGCTCTTCCACAAAATACCACGTGCGGGCATGCACGTACAGTGCGATTGAAACTTCGTGGCCACACTCAAGGGGCCAAAGAGCCGCATGTGGCTCGCGAGCCGCAGTTTGCCGACCACTGTCCTAGTTCATAGGTCAATACCCAGCCACTGAGCCACACCACCTGGGCTTTATTTTTCTTTCTAATTGCAACAACAAAAAATTTTTATCCCACAATACTAAATTTTCCCTCTTAAATTTAAAACTCTAAATGTACAGTTTAATAGTTAACTATTGTTTTGTAACAGATCTCTAAAATGTTTTCACCTTGCAAAACTGAAACTCTCCAGCCCATTTCTCCCTCTCCCTGCCCCCAGCCCCTGGCTACCACCATTTTAGTTTCTGTTGCCATGATTTTGACTACTCTAGATAGTCCATATAAGTGGCCTCATACAGTATTTGCTTTTTGGGACTGACATTTCATTCAGCATTATATCCTCAAGGTTCATCCATGTGGTGGCATATGCGATTTCCTTCTTTTTTAAGGCTGTATATATTGTACATATACATCACATTTTCTTTACCCATTCACCTGTCCATGGACATTTGGGCTGCTTCTACATCTTGACAACTGTGTAATGCTGCACTGAACATGGGTGTGCGAATATCTCTGTGAGACCCTGCTTTCAATTCTTTGGTATATATACCCAGAAGTGGGATTGCTGGATCATATGGTAATTCTATTATTTAGGTTTTTTTTAGGAATCATGTTAACTTTTGAACAAATAGCCCCCTTCTCACGGACTCTATTGCAGTATGCTAAGAAGCAGCATATTGCCTTCCCTCTAATTAAATGAAGACAGCAATCATGCTCAGATACAACCATTAAAATGTTTAAACTTCTTACTTAACATGCATTAATTACAATGTTGGCAACTGTAGACGCTTCCATTTCCTCCAGGTCTCAGTTAACAAGCTGTTCTTCACTTTTAACACCCCTCCCCCGCCCCCCCCAATATCAGGGTCACTAGATCAGAAGCTTCAAGATGGAAGAACCTATTTGTTTTGTTCCATACAGAGCCTCCAGTCACTAGCACAGTGGCTGGCATGCAATAAGCACTCAGAAATGGAAAAATGAATGAGTGAGTGCATGAATAAAAGATCATGTTCCTGGGTACAGTTTTTAAAAATTGAACTTTGGGTGTTGTCATTGATGAGAGGGAATAGTTTAGCACTTCTCCCAGCAAGCAGGAAGTAGAACACAGATGGCAAAGAGACATTCAATGACATAAATTTTGCCAGAACAATGATAGCATCCCTAGGATAAATTCAAACTAAAGCTCTGATTGTAACAGGATCATGAGGATTTGGGGAGCTTGGAGAAACCTCAGAGTTTCAATAAGGTCCTACCAGATTAATGGGACAGTGCTCTAGGGAGGAAAAGCTAAGAGAGGGTGTGGGACTGCATTTCCCTTCTCTGCCAGACGCTATGGGCCCCGGGTAAAAGACACTGGAGGCAAAAGCATTGTCACACCAAGTGAAGATTCTCTGCTGGCCAGCTTGCTGACTGATGCCCTCTAAATGGGGACAGGAATGTGGAAGTAAAGAGAGCATTAAACACACTGAATGTAATCATTAATTCATAGAGAAAGCAAGCTCTCCTGCTAAAGGCTGCTGTCCATACATCTTTGGACTTGATATATAATCTTTTGAAAGGAACTAGAGGAAATGGGATTACACTATATCAATAAAAATTAAATTTAGACTTAACAAAACTTGCATGAATTTTTAAAGAATATGGGGCCTAGAACAAATTGTTCGGTGGAAAGTATGCTCTGCACATATCTGAAGAAGGAATGAATTGTAAACTCTCTTCCACTCAAAGAGATGGAATTCAAGAGAAAAGGATCTTCTAATAGGCCAGTTCCTTAGTGATACTGTGAAATCTTTTCCCATTCCTTAGTCAAGAATTTAAATCCACACTAGCAGACTAATATAGTAAACAGGGGACCTTTAATAGTCTGCCCTATGGAGGAGTCAGTATGGTTTAATGGAAAATCTGCCACACTTTGGTCAAAAGATTTGAGTTCTGATATTGAAATTGCTTTGACCACTTTAGCCTTTTAGAGAATTATCCGTTCCCATTGTCTACATTGACAACGGAATGATACATTTTGACCATGTTAACTCCCAACATAAAATTCTTCATGGGCACCCAATACCTATAGGGCAAATTTTGAACACCTCTGTCTAGCACGTGCCTTCATTTTCTGGCTTCTGCTTACTGGACCAGCCTTCACTTATATCATTTGCCCTTCGTTTCATGTCAAGCAACACAACCATCTGTAGCTTCCTCGATATTCATGCTTCCTCTCCTTGAACACCTTTCTTTCTACATTCACTTGGCCAACTTCTACTCAACATTCCTGTCTCAGCTTGAATGCCACTACTCTGACTTTCCTCCTGGTGCTCCTATATGTTCACTGATTGACCCTGTCTTTACCTTCACTGTGACAGTTGTATTGTAATTAGTAATACAACTAGTAATTAGTAATTTGCATGCCTACCTCCCCACTAGACTCTCCCCCACCACACCTTTTTCTTTTCTGACCATAAGTTATATATTTTTATCATGTAAATTCAAAATGTAGAATATAAAATGGCCCTCCAAAATCCACTTCCAAACACAACTCTTGTTAGTATAAGAGCAGGAACCATAAGTTCTTACTTTGAATTTTTTGGATTTTCAGAACATAGCAGTGCCTGGCACATAAGAGTGTTGAATAGGTGAATCTATAAAATAAAGATGGCATAATTGGCTGTACCAGACAATTGTGTGTTGTGGTGATGAAAACATGAGGGATAAGGAATGTGAAAGTTCTCTGAACACCGGAAAGCATGATGTAAGTACAAATCTGTGTGACTAACGCCCCTGGACCTCAATTCATCTGACTCCTACCACCTGGCAAATTTGGTTCCGATGATGATGATGATGATGATGATGATGATGACGACGACTAACACTTTCTGAGCACTTTTCACGTCCCAAGCACTATGCTAAGTGCTTCACTTGTATGAACTCATTTAATTCTTATAACAATCTAAAAGGTAAGGGCTATTCATTTCTCAATTTTTTTTTCAGATGAGGAAGCCAAGGCACAGACAGGTTATGTAACTTGTCCCCCAAAACCACAGGGGTAATAAGGACTTAATGCAGGGCACTCTGGGATCTGAGTACACACTCTTACCCGCATCACATCACTGTCTCCTACCTATAGCCTGAGGATGCGCCCAGATCATTACAGGAACCAGGTACTGCCCACTCTCACTTTGCTTCCTGATCCAGTCTTAGAGTCAGAAGTAACTTTACTTCTGCAATCCTCTGCTCCCTCACATGTAAAATGAGGCTAGAAATGGTTCTCATCTCACGAAGTTGTTTGTGAGAATCACCCCTAACAGTGCGAGATAGGGGGTCAGACCTAGAGCACAGACGTGGCGGTACCAGAAGCAAAAGGACCACCCTCTGTAAAGAACAAGTAATCCTTATCCAAGAGGAGTTAAGCATCTCTTCATGAGTACATTTGTATGGCCAGATGGATGCCGAGAACCTACCAAAGACTCTGTGACCAAGTAATTAGTTCAGGCCCCGTGAAGAGAATGAGTATTCGTAAAATCGACACTCACTCCTTACTCATTCTGTTTTTTTGTTGGCCATTATGAATGGTGGCAATGATGGTTATATATACCCAATAGGACAGTCAGAAATGGAAACAAAACTCTACATGTAACAGCAGAGGTGTGCGAGTCAATTACAATGAGGCAAAAAGAAAACCACACTGGCAGGTGCTCACAGATGGTGCTTGGATCTGGAACAGCCTTCAAACTTTGTAGAAAACCCAATCCAACTTCAAAAGGAGTTTCCAGGCAGAGTGTTGCAGCTCTGTCCAGCTAAGTGACCGTAAAATCACACCAGGCTCCAGCCTCTGTGGGACTCCTAGCCACTAAGGGTCTCCAGGGAAAAAGTACTTGGTTAAGTCTATAAAGATTTCATTTAACGCCTGGGCCAAGCTACATTATTGGCAAAGCCCCTAAGAAAATATAGCACCTTTATTCTGTCCTAGAGAACAGAAATGAAAGCACAGACAGCAACTTTAAACATACAGACTAGTTTAATCAACAAGGCTACTGGAATCAAAATCAACCAACCAAAAAAAAAAACCAAACAAGACTCAAGTTAAATTAATGCAGTGTTGTCCCTAAGCTAGGGACTAAAGACAGAAGGTAGAAACTGGCAAACCCGTTGTTAACTAGAACCGAAAACTAACCAGCAAGATTTTTCCAGGCAATCTTACAAACACTCTGAATGCCAGAGAAGAGAATAAGCCTGAATGTACACAATAGCAGGATGAGTCACCAGCGGGGCCTTGAACTGGCACTGAGGAACATTTCCCCAGAACAGCGATATTAATAACTTCAGTTATTACCTAGTGGTATTGAGTCTAGAAAACAGGCTCAGGGAAAGTGTTCTCAGAATTAAAACAAAGAAAAAGAAAAATCAAGGCCTAATAGATGAGATGAGCCATCTGCAGAGGTAACTCACCCTATGAAATATTTTGTAAAAGTGTATGCAGAGAAACTTAGGGAGACCTGACTCCAATGCTCATAACTAAAATTAACCGTGTATTTTATGCCTCTGTGCCTTTGCACATGTTCCTTCTGCCATTGCATCTTCTGTTGCTCTTTTCTCCCTTTTCTCCAGTCCATCAGGTAAAAATTTTACTTTCAAAATACAGGCATCATCTTTTCTCAACCTGTGCCTGAAAACGGAATGAATCATTTCCTCATTCCTCCTACTTTTGTACTCTGTGCATATTATCTCTGCATCATCTACGACAGTGCCCAGCCCAATAGATATTTATCTCAGCTCATCAACTGAGTGGCCCAGGAGAAGAGGCTTGGTCTCTTGTAGGAGTGGTGTATCAGAAACTGTGGATGGGGGAGTGGTGGTTTGCATGATTGGCATATTGAATATTATGACAGAGAATCTACGTGAGCCATGAGATTTTTATGTTTATTAAAGGAGAACTCCAATTTTTTAAAAAATATTTTTTCTTTATTGATTTTAGAGAGGAAGGGAGAGGGAGAGAGAGATAGAAACACCAATGATGAGAGAGAATCATTGATCGGCTGCCTCCTGCACACCCCCCACTGGGGATCGAGCCCGCAAACCAGGCATGTGCCCTTGGCGGAATCAAACCTGGGACCCTTCAGTCCGCAGGCTGACGCTCTATCCACTGAGCCAAGCTGGCCAGGGCCAATTTTGTTTTTTAAATATATTTTTTTATTGATTGCAGAGAGGAAGGGAGAGGGAGGGAGAGAGACAAACATTAATGATGAGAGAGAATCATTGATTGGCTGCCTGGTGTACTCGAGCCCGCAACCTGGGTACGTGCCTTGACTGGGAATTGAACTGTGACCCCCTGGTTCATAGGTTGATGCTCAACCACTGAGCCATGCCAGCTGGGCTGGTTTGTTGTTGTTTTAATGAGAAAGAATGGTTTAGTAGGGAGACAGATGTGTAAACAAAAATGTGCAAATTGTTACAAAAGTATACACAAGATTGATGAGTAGTATAAAGCAACAGTAGGATTAATTCTCCAGGTGGGGATCAGAAAAGCTTCACAGAGGAAATGATTGGTTGATCTGGGTCTTATGGACAAAGAAGTTCACCAAACAAACCGCCAAGGCAGAGGAACAACCTTACCAAAGCATGGAAATTATATAACATTATAAATATTACTCTGTGCTTACTCTACTCTCAGATACTGTTCTAAGAGTTTTTACATGCATTAGCCCATCTAATATTGTCAACAATACTTAAAAGTGTATGCAGAGAAACCAAGATGGCGGCATAGGTAAACACCGGAAATTGCTGCCTCGCACAACCACTTCAAAAATACAACTAAAAGACAAAACGGACATCGTCCAGAACCACAGGAAGGCTGGCTGAGTGGAAATTCTGCAACTAGAAGGAAAGAGAAAAGCACACTGAGACTCAGAGGAGGTACGGAAATAAATAATCCAATGAACAGAATAAACTGGTGAATATAATAGAATCAGGGGCATAGAAAGGGAGTGGACTGACTATTCTTGGGGGGGAAAGGGGTGTGGGGGTGCGGGAAGAGACTGGACAAAAATCGTACACCTTTGGATGAGGACAGTGGGCAGGGGGGTAAGGGCAGAAGGTGGGGTGGGAACCGGGTGGAGGGGAACTATGAGGGAAAAAAGGAACAACTGTAATAATCTGAACAATAAAGATTTAATTAAAAATAAAAGTGTATGCAATGTCACCAGTTAGGTACCACTGTTTGCAAGAGACCTAAAATAACAGTGGCTTAAACAGAGTAATTTTTTTCTTTCTCTACAAAACCTCAGGGTCCCAGACTCCTTTTAGCCAACTACTCTAGAAGCTAGTTGTGGCCTTCATCCTCATGGTTCAGGATGTTGGCTACATCTCATTACCCCAACATAATCTTATAAATAATTGTAAAATACTCTGGGAAATACAGTCTTTATTCTGGGCATCATTTCCCCACCTAAAATTTGGGGGTCCTATAATTATGAAAAAGGAGAACGGGATAATTTCTTTAGGCTGATGAATTAGGCGTAGAGTGAAAGAATTGAAGGGTAATGGGCTATAAAATGGTATGATTTTAATTCTGACTACATGATCAAAAAAGCTAATGGGAAGTAAAATGCATAAAACCCAGGTAGCACTAAAGTGCAGAAGACATAATGTATAAGTAATCTCAAAGCTAGATAAGTGAGAGTTGGTTGCAGATCTGAGAGATGGATTTACTAATGGGCCAGTAATTTAATAGTAAACTGATTCATTTTGACATTGCTGATTGCAGTGGCAGAAGATTACATAAAATTCAAAAGGACAACAAAAATCATCGGACACATTTTTCAGTTTCTCCTTTTAATTTTTATCATTGTCTACCTTTCCTCTAAACAATATTCCAATAAAGATAGAATAGTTTGCATCTAATGCACACTGATTAAAGTAAAATAATGCAAGTTAATTATTACCTCACAAATATCTTATTTGATTCAATGTTAAAATGAAAAATATATCTTTTAATTTTTTCCATATTTACATTTTTTAAAATATATTTTTATTGATTTCAGAGAGGAAGGGAGAGAGAGAGAAAAGGAAAGAAAGGAAGGAAGGAAGGAAGGAAGGAAGGAAGGAAGGAAGGAAGGAAGGAGGAAGGAGAAGAGAAGAAGAAGAAGAAGAAGAAAGAAAGAAAGAAAGAAAGAAAGAAAGAAAGAAAGAAAGAAAGAAAGAAAGAAAGAAAGAAAGAAAGAAAAAGAAGAGAGAAAATCATTGATCGGTTGCCTCCTGCATGCTCCCCACTGGGGATAGAGCCCACAACCTGGGACCTGGGCATGTGCCCTGATCGTGACCTTCTGGTTCATAGGTCAATGCTCAACCACTGAGTCACACCGGCCGGGCAAAATGAAATATATTTTGAAGTAACATATACACATAACTGAAATCAAGTAGTACCTGTAGAACAACTATTCATCAACCCAACCTACTTTTTGTACCCTGCTCTGAACCCACGTGCTCCAGGGGAGCGTATGTTATCTTCAGCCCCACAGGCAGTGAATCATGATTGGGCCAGTTGGTAGTGATCGAATTTTTCTTGCTCATGACTATTTTAGGCAGAGGCACAAGCAAAGAAACAGTCCCTTTTCCATTGGACTTTGGTGAGTGTGAATATGATCACTGGCTGATTGCAGTTATCTTGTGAACTTGAAGCTGACAAGATAAAGATTGGCAGAGCAGAAAACTGGCAAGAATTTGCATTCTTGTTAACAATCAAACCCTAGAAACGCTTCTGAACTTCTGTGAGGTAATATGTTCCTCATTTGGTTAATTTGAATTGAGCTGTTATTTGCAACCAAAGTATCCTGATATTCTACCACAAGGTTGTATTCTACCAAAAGGTCAAAGAACAATAAAAACAGCAGTCCCCCATCCTCCTCCTCTTCCGCCTTTCTATCTTCTGAGAGGGAGGTTCTGGGGGGGAGGAGGACCACTTTTCATTCTTAGCTGTTTTTCCAGGTGATTTACTTAGATGCTTTTAAATAACATGCTTATATTGCTATGTTCTTGATTTATCCATAGAAAGAATGCTGACTTTATACTATGGAAGACGAAAATTATGCATTTGCACAACCTTTCCTTTCCCTGCTTGCAATATAGTTTTACAACTTTTGATAAAATACATACTGTGTTTACATTTCTTATACAATTCTTTACCCCTTGGAGTTAAAATTATTCCCCACCCCCTTTCCTTTGCATGTTTCTATTATTAGTTCTCAAATTCTCCAAGTTATACTATCCTATCAAAATGACTTTTTCTTATTGAAATTTTTGTCATGTCTTCTCTTTCTCTCCTCCCTCTCTCTCATCCTCTCTTCCCTTTTATTTCTAAACCCACTTCCATTCCCTTCTTCCCCCATACCAGGCAACAACTCTATGGTGATTAATATGTATAATTGCACATTCTTGCAAAACGAATTTTTGTATATTTTAAAATTATATAAATGGCTTTCCCCAAATATGCATTCTGTTTCTCACTGTTTTCATTGGACACTGTTTTTTCATGATCAAGCCATATGGTTAAAATGGACCTCTGTGGCCCTAACCGGTTTGGCTCAGTGGATAGAGCGCCGGCCTGCGGACTGAAGGGTCCCAGGCTCGATTCCGGTCAAGGGCATGTACCTTGGTTGCAGGTATATCTCCAGTGAGGGGTGTGCAGGAAGCAGCTGATTGATGTTTCTCTCTCATCGATGTTTCTAACTCTCTATCCCTCTCTGTAAAAAAACGAATAAAATATATATTTTTTAAAAATGGACCTCTGTGGTTTTAAGTAACTACTGCAGAATACTGAATTGTGTACATCCATCACATTTTCACCTAACCTATCTCCCATGCATGGATATCCAGGTTATCTCCAACTCCATAACATTATAATGCTCAATAATGCCCTGCACATGCCTGGGGTTGCAGGCTTGATCCCAGTGTGGGGCGTGCAGGAGGCAACCAATCAATGCTTCTCTCACATCATTGATGATTCTATCTTTCTCCCTCTCCCTTCCTCTTTGAAATCAATAATATATGTATTTTTAAAAAGCTGTATAAAAAGTTTGAAGTTTTGTATGTCTGCAATTATTTAACTTCACACTTGAGGACACTTTGACCAGTCACAGAATTATAGATTGGAAAAGCAAGTATCTCCCAAAACCCCAATCTCTAGTTCAGCCAATGAGTTTGATGAGCAATGAATACTCTGTGATAAAAATTTAGTCCAAATAAATTCAGTTCCTGAATTTGAGGAAATGTTCACTTAGCAAGGGATGTTTCAAAATCTATAATAATAAAAGCGTAATATGCTAATTAGACTGGATGTCCTTCTGGACGAAGCTGGGGCTGCGAGGAAAGCCTGGGTCCTGGGTGCCAGAGAGAAGCCGGTGCTGGCAGCTGGGGGAAGGCCTACTCTTGCATGATTTTCGTGCATTGGGCCTCTAGTTTATTATAATCTACTTGCTCATGAGTTTGCAGAGGGTAATAAGTTCAGGTAGCAGGACTTTGTCCTCAGAACTTTAAAGGCCTTGATCCACCATTGTCATCCTGATTTGATCCTAGGTGATTGTTTTTCCCCACTCTTTGGAAACTTTCAAGATTTTCTCTTTATTTTTACAGTTCTGAAACTTCATAGTGCTATGCCTTGGTGTGGGTTTTTTCATTCATTACACTTGACACTCTGTTGGGCCTTTCAATCTGAAGAGTGAGGTTCTGGAATAGCCTCTGGTATTACTTCATTTTAATAATCCCTTCCCCTTTTAAAGCTTTTTGTTTTGATTTTGGGCATGTGCCCTGATCAGGAATCAGGGACACCTCCTGGTTCATAGGTCGACGCTCAAACACTGAGCCAGGCAACATTTGTATTTCTCATGACAATATTTCTAATGCAAAAAATAAAATATTCTAAAAATACTGTTGCATATAATTTAATCTATAAAGATATTTTTATTTATTTATTTATTTTTATTTATTTATTTATTTATTTTTATATATTTTATTGATTTTTTACAGAGAGGAAGGGAGAGAGATAGATAGTTAGAAACATCGATGAGAGAGAAACATCGATCAGCTGCCTCCTGCACATCTCCCACTGGGGATGTGCCCGCAACCCAGGTACATGCCCCTGACCAGAATCGAACCCGGGACCCTTCAGTCCGCAGGCTGACGCTCTATCCACTGAGCCAAACCAGCTTCGGCAAGATATTTTTTATTTTTAA
>NW_005871214.1:0-19515 GCF_000147115.1 Myotis lucifugus | reverse complement strand
AACTCAACAGATGGGTTTTAGAAATGAGGAAAGTAATTTTACTTTCAATTCACTGATTACATAGTCAACTGGTGCCTTTAAAAAATAATTTTAGAATACATGAAGATTGAATTAAACCATTCTCAACATTTTTTCAGGACTGTTTGCTAACTGGCTTGTTTTTACATATGAACTTTAAACATGTCTTCCACAGGTAGTACACAAAAATATTATTTGCAACTATAAAATCTAACAAGTAAACTCTCAATGTAATATCACTGCTTTTTCCTTCTCTTGTAAGAATCGTTACTGTGAGTTCGAACTCGCTGGTACACAGAGGATGCTATTTTCATGTTGTCTTTCTTTGTAAATTTCTTCTCTATTGCTCCTGGTTTCCAAAGTAACAACTGTGCATCTTCTCCTCCAGTCAGCAGAGAATCATCCTGCATATTCCAAAAGAAAGAGCGGACTGTAGCAGCATGCCCTCCCTGAAGGCTGGTCACATGGCTCAATCCTGATGTAGTACAGCTCATTAAGTGAATAACTCCTGTGTTTGTTCCTCCAACAATAAATAATTTGTCCATCTTTTCATGATATAGGCCACCAATCAAATAGTCCAACAAAACACCTCCTTTCAAATTCATTACTTCTCTGACATCCTGGATGTTCAAACGTGTAATTGGTTCATCAGTATCCAGATGATTAAGATCCCACCAACAAAACCCTTCATCATGTGTCATGCAGTATATCTGTTTATAATCTTTCCCAGACCAACCAATATAGCTAACCGATGAAACTGAGTTACAAGTTGTAACCAGTGCATCTTCTTCATTATCAGCACTAATATCAAATACATTTACCAGGCCATCTGTGGAACCTGAGACTACCATGTTGGGATTGCTGGGATGGAAACATACTTGAGTGATATCATCACTATGTGTTTCTGAGTATGCACCAAGTGGGTCTTTAGTAGTAGACAAATCTTGAGAATTAATTCTTGCATCCCAAAATACCAACAATGCATCATCATCAACTTTTTCTGTACCAGCACAAATGACATGATCATTACAGCTGATATCAAAACTGATAAAAACATTGGAAGGATAACCCTTGAAAAGCTGGACAGGTTTTTCACTGGCTAATCGAGCATCCCAACATTTTATTGTGCTATCGGTACATGACGAATATACAATGTCACAAGAATTTGCAAATTTGACGCCATTAAGATGTCCAGGATGTCCACTAAATTCTCGTACTATGTTTAACCTTTCTTTATCATATATTCTGATTAATCCATTAGAACATAAAACAGCAACCAAGCTTCCTTTTTCTGCTGGTACAGTCTTGGATGTGTCTATGCCAAGCAGATAAGTAGGCTCTTCAGTTCCTGAGGAACGTTTAACAATGCTGAGATTAGCAAATTGCTCTTCAATCTTCTCCATAACAGGAGTGGCATCTAAGGGTAGTAAATATCTGTAATGAAAATATAAAAATTAAAATTAAATCCACAGGTTCTCTAAAATTGTTTATTAAATCAAGAACATTTCCTTCTGAAGGATGACATAAAACGGAAATAAAATCGATTTTAATATTGTAATCATTTCCCTACCATGATGTAACTAAAAATAAGTTACCTCCTTCTAATTCTCTCTTGAACACCAAATCTACTACATATACTTTATGCCAGTAAGAGAGTTTACAAACATGTACATACACTGCTCAGTAATTGGTTTTTAGCTCAAACCCAACTATTGGTCCTATTCATAATCCTCAGTATTAGTCAGGATCTCTACTTTGGATTCATCTACACTTGTTCCTAGCTGCCTTATACAACTTGAGAACCTAAAGTAAGTGTGTAGGCAGAAAAATGGTCGCCCCAAAGAGATCCATGCCTTAATCCCTGGAACCTGGAACTATGTTCGGTTACATGGCAAAAGGGAATTGAGCCTAGCCAGTGTGGCTCAGTGGCTGGGCGTCGACCCATGAACCAAGGGGTCATGGGTTCAATTCCTGGGCACATGGCCCAGGTTGTGGGCTCAATCCCCAGTAGGGGTAGTGCAGGAAGCAGCCAACTGATGCTTCTCTCATTGATGTTTTTCTCTCTCTATCCCTTTCCCTTCCTCTCTCTCTAAAAATGAATAAAAACAGCTCTAGCTGATTTGGCTTAGTGGATAGAGCATCGGCCCTCAGAATAAAAGGTCCTGGGTTTCGAGTTCAGTCAAGGAGATTTTCCTCGGTTGCAACCTCGATTGGGGTGCATGCGGGAAGCAATCAATCAATCAATGTGTCTCTTTCACATTGATGTTTCTCTCTTTCTGTCCCTCCTCCTCCCTTCCACTCTCAATAAGAAACAATGGAAAAATATCCTCAGATGAGGATTAATTACAACAAAATCAATAAAAAAATATTTTTTTAAAAAAAGGGGGAATTGAGGTTGCAGATGGAATTAAGGTTACTAATTGGTCGACTTTAAAAGGGAGAGATTAGCCAAAACAGGTTTGGCTCAGTGGATAGAGCGTTGGCCTTCGGACTGAAGGGTCCCGGGTTCGATTCCGGTCAAGGGCATGTACCTGGGTTGCGGGCACATCCCCAGTGGGGGATGTGCAGGAGGCGGCTGATCGATGTTTCTCTCTCATCGATGTTTCTGACTCTCTGTCTCTCTCTCTTCCTCTCTGTAAAAAATCAATAAAATATATATATAAAAAAATAAATAAATAAATAAAAAATAAATAAATAAAAGGGAGAGATTAGCTCTGGCCAGGGTGGCCCAGTTAGTAGGGCTTCGTCCTGTGCACCATGAGGTTGCAGTTAGATTCTGGTCAGGGCACATGCCTGGATTTCGTGCTTGATCCCCAGGAGAGGGTGTGCAGGAAGCAGCCGATTAATGTTTCTCACTGTCTCTCTCCCTTCCCCTCTGTCTCTAAAACTCAATTAAAAAAAAAAACTCCCTTTAAAAAAAATAAATAAAAGGGGGAGATTATTCTGGATTATCTTGGTGGGCCCAATGTAATCGATCACCAGTATCCTTTTAAATCCATGGAGCAGAAGATAGAGTCAGAGGGAGATGTTACTATGGGAGAAAGGCACAGAGAGATACATTGCAAAGGAGGTCAATAAGTGGGTAAATGTTAATATGAGATTATTTTTTTTAAACCCACAATTCTTTGCTACTGCTTCCACCTGATCTCTGCATATGGAAAATCAGACTAATGAGAATTTTAAACAATAAGATAGTTTAATGTGGCCTTTAAGCTAATAGTAACTTATAGGACTATGCCTATGAACTGTTACACCCAAGCAGGACAGTCGTACTAGACTCCTTTCCTTCATTTTGTTGCCTGGAAAGTGTTTCACATTGAAACAGTCCTGCAAGACTTTAATTCAAAGGATTCTGGTGACTGATGAGGCAGGACCTCAGACAGAATGGCACAGCAAACTAGCACTTCAGGACTGTAGCAATGGTAACAATCACAATGGATGTCCATGTGATACACTGTTTAAATGAAGTACAGAAAGAGAGAAAAAAAGAAATAAACAAACAAGATGTCAGAGGTAAGGAGGGTATGTCCCCCAATACTCAAGCTATAGAGCTTATATTCTTCCACAGATACATTTTAATCTCTTATGGGGAAACACAAAAACTTCTAGCCTATGTTTCAACACATTAGTATGCAAGTGAGTAATATCTGAACTAAAACTTCCAAGGCCATATAGTTAATGCTTAATTTTACATACTAGTGAATCATTCAAAAATGATGAATACACTTTTACTTCTATGTATAGCCCTCATCTGAGTTTTACTTGCATGATCCACTTCCCAGTGTGCAAAAGAAGCCATAGGCTGTCTTTTCTTCTCACTACACTCTCAGGGGGTAACCTCATTCATATTCATGTTTTCAAGTGCCACCTATATGCCAATGATCTCATCTCTCTATTTACAAATCCTGTTTACAAATCTCTACTAGACATTCACTTCTCCTTGAACGTGTCCCCCTACACCACAAAATAAACTCATTACTTATGCTCCCCACCCCCAAGCCTTCCCTTAACAAAACAAACAAATAAAAAAGTAAACTTCTCAATTTTTTCCATTTTGGTAAATTTCCAAATCCTACTTATAGCTAAAGGTTGCTTAGAGAAGTATTAGGTTAAATCTGTGTCTGTGGATCAAAAAAATATTGACAACTTCATATGGTTCAACCTAACAAAAACATATGCAGAGAGCAAATAAGAGTAACCATAATTTTTATCTTACTTTTTCTTTGTTAGATGTATAAAAAAAAGCTTAGTTAGCATTCTAGATCTCAACAGATTAGTGAGAGATGAGGACATGGAGAGTGCCTTTCTTCTGTCAACACACACACACACACACACACACACACACATTAAAAAGGATACAAAAAGATATGGACAGAAAAGAGTACTAAAGCAGAGTAGAGAGGAGAAAAGAAGAGAAATGAAGATAATCTAAAAGAGAAAGGAATGAATAAAAAAGAAAGGGGAATTACTGCCACTACCTCCTTAATTATATGTGGGTGAAACACTGCAGTTCTTACTGCCCCAACACTGAGTTCAGACAATGAGGCTCAGATAAAGGAAGTTTAGTAAAGTATAAAGCTATGATAGTTTGCTCGGTTAAAAGGAATTTTTCTTCATTAAAATAAATTCCTTGTCCTTGAATTAGAGAATGTAACAAGCAATCATAACCAATTTAAATATGAACCCAATTGTTCTGAGAATGAAGGCAGAAAAATTATCTCATCTTGACCCACCTAGTGCAGATCAGGACATAGCAGAACCTCAAGCAGTGCCCTGGCACTGAGCCACGACTGCTGCTGTGGTTCTTACTGGGATACACAATTCCCGAATATAATGCAGATGTGAGATGTTAGAAAGACACCCTAAAACAAACACCTTAGGATAACCTTCAAGAGGGTGAGAATATTCCTGGTGAACCGCCATCTTGTAATATACTAGATAGAAATTACTAACTAACCTTTTATCTGAATAACTGTCCTTATATAATTAAAAGTTGATTACCTAATAGCAAGTTCCTAAACATAATTATGAATTCCTCTTGTGGCTTTGGCTTTAAAAAGATTTGTTATTTTTTATCAAAATGTTATTTTACTTCCTATTAAAATAAACCCAGTAAAATATTCTTTCTGCATATAAAGTACATCCTAAACACATCTAGCTGCAACTAGGTATTGCTCTTATTGCTGAACTGGCTAAGTTTGAATATGAAATCTGAAGGACAGCCTAGCTTAAATAATTCCATATTGAATAAGGAAGTAGCTTTTCCCCCACATAAATAAGGGACAAAGAAGTATTAAAAGAAAATAACATACACTTTACACCTATTTAGAAACTACTGATTACAAAAGGCACAATAGTAAAAGTCTCCTACATATTATTTTATAAAATCAGAAATGAGCAGTATTCTTAGAAATAGGTATATTTCTACTTTTCAGGCATAAATGTTCACCATGCTTGAAAGAGTTGACAGCATCATACACAATTATATTTTTAAACCATTGAGATAATTTATTAGACTTGGGCCAAAAAACCTAATTCCCCACAGCTAAAACTTAATATTGCCCACTGACCATAAGAAACTAGCTATGATGATTGTGAAAGGCAGAGGTCCAGCAAATGTCGCAAATGCAGGAGATGGTTAATGGGAAAAGACATTCAGGGATGGGCTCTAATAACTTCACAATCCGCACTAATAACTCAACTATAATAATGCTACCACGTCTATCAAATTGGGCTAGGATAATTGAGCCTCACAGAGAAGAAAATAACCATAATTGGAGTTCAACAAATGCTAGGCTATATGCTAGAAACTTATTTAAATTTTTTATCCTAATCATTTAACCCTATGAGATAGGTATTGTTATCCCCATCTTAGAGAAGAAATTGCAGTTCAGAGAAACTGGGTAACTTGCAGTGATCTCATAACTACTAATGGGAGGACACAGGGGAATCTGGTTTGAAACCCAAGCTGTAACTTCAAAACCTGTGAAGCTGTGTCCATTCCAATACCATGCTATTGCTCTTCTATGTAAGTGCTAAAGTATTAGTGTCAACTTTAATTAAGGTTATCCATATTAGGCTTTGAGAGGAAGAATTATATGTTAATTCTACATATAAGCAGAGAAGAAATTGAGCAGGATGAATGGAAAAACACCAACCTAGAAAAATGTTGCCATAAGCAACCATCACTCTATTTTCTTGTGCCCCACTTAGCTTTCTTTTAAACTTTTTATTACGGAATTTGTATGGAGCAGAGAATAGTAAAAGAAACCCCCATGCTTCCATCACCCTGTTTGAACAATTATATTCCGCAAGACAGGAAGTCAATTATACATCCCATTAAAAAAAAAAATTTTTTTATTGATTTCAGAGAGATGGGAGAGAGGGGTGGGGGATGGAAACATCAATGATCCGTCAATGATCCGTTGCCTCCTGCACATCCCCTACTGGAATCGAGCCCGAAACCTGGGCATGTGCCCTTGACCAGAATCGAACTCAGGACCCTTCAGTCCGTAGGCCGACGCTCTATCCACTGAGCCAAACCAGCTAAGGCTACATCACATTTTTTTTGAAGGGCAATTAAGAAACTCCAGCGGACAGTGTGATGAAACCCCTCCGATTCACTCCCCTCTCCCCACTCTTTGTGGCATCGACAAAATTTTAGGACTTTGACCCCAGTTCCAAGGGCAGATCCTGATTAGCCAAAACCAATCACAGTAATTCCATCTCTTGTAACCAGTAATTTGGTTTAGAAACCTTACATTTTTGCTAATCCATGTATGTATTCCCTTCCCAACTACAATTTGTTCAGATGTAGAACATTAATTCTAAAGTGGACCCAATCCAACTGATGGAAAGAACCTTTATCCCATGGTTATGAGATTACACATTTTCTGACTACTTAAGTCATTTTGCAGCACAGTTTTTGTTAATGCAACCAGAATCACCCTAACTAATTAGGGATAATCAAATAAAGTCCTTGGGTATATAATCAAGTACTGACTTAATATAGAGGCTCCTACAAAGAAAAATTTAGAGAGCATACTTTAAAAAGCCAAATTTCATTCACATTAAAGAGGGACTTTAATCTTTTGTTTCCTTTAGAACTTATATCCTCTCCTCCCCACTTTTTTTAGTTGTTTTTGTTCCAAAATAAAAGAAAAATGATACACAAAGGAATTTTCAGAAGACTATAAAAATCTATGCTCTGTAATAATTGTAGAATTTCCTGATTCTAAAGACATCAACAAAATAAAAAACAACAACAACAAACCACTGAAATGATACAATATTTTAAAACTTAATCTGAAACTCAATCTATTAAGTTTCTGGATATTTTAAAAATGCATTTATAGCCCTAACCGGTTTGGCTCAGTGGATAGAGCATCAGCCTGCGGAGTGAAGGGTCCCAGGTTCGATTCTGGTCAAGGGCAATTAAAATATCTTTAAAAAATAAAAAGGGCACTAGGTTTAAGAAACACCCCAATTTCAATCCCTTGTTCTACCACAAACTAGCAAAGTCATCATTGTACAAATTGCCTAACCTCTCTAAGCCTGTTTTCTCACCTTTAAAGTGGGAATAAAAATTAACACAATATGAGTGCTTATTATGACAAAATACTATGTGCAATGTGCTAAATGCTGATGATGCGGGTGAAAACATATTTGCTGTCAAGAAGATGGGAGTTAGACCAGTAAACAATTATAGGGTGACAGACACAAGGACAGAGGTAATCAAAATGATACAGGAATATAGAACAGAATTATGTAGAGGGCACAATTCTTGGCATAAAGAAAATAAGCAACAAATATTAACTTCCTTTCTAACTGTTTTCATTCAATTTGCCTTTATTTTATTTAATTTCATATTCCTATTCTTAAAACTACAAATTCTTGCCTGGCCGGTGTGGCTTAGTGGTTGAGCATCGACCTATGAACCAGGAGGTCACGGTTCATTTCCCAGTCAGGGCACATGCCCGGGTTGCGGGTAGATCCCCAGTGTGAGGTGTGCGAGAGGCAGCTGATCGATGATTCTCTTTCATCATTGATGTTTCTATCTCTCTCTCCCACTCCCTTCCTCTCTGAAATCAATAAAAATATATTTAAAAAATTAGGGGTAGACTAAGTTACCGGTATAAGAAGCATATTTCATACTTTTTTTTTTAAAAAGGGGAGTAGGGTGTATAGCAGAACACCTGGAAGCAGTAGCTACTGTCTAATGTCATGTCCTAGTATCAAAGTTAGTGGCAAATTTGAAAAATCTAATGGTAGCCAGAAAAACTCCATACTGAATATTAAAGAAGCTTATTAGTTATCAAGCATATCTAAAGTCAGCTTATCGGAAGCAAAACTGCATGGTAAAACTTAGGAATCTGTTTATCAGTATTTCAGGGAAGAGTGAAATAGGAACAGTCACTCATAGGCATTACCAGTATGTCCTAAGAGAAGCACCGCCTTGGGATTAAAAGCATGTACTAGCTTAACTTCAGCAAAACATGTCTCAGAAAACTTTTGTATCAAAAAATTCAGAGAAATTTGTGTGTGTTTTAAACTAACCAGAATTGGCTTTTAAACAATTTGCAAAGAAAAAAAAAACACCACTTGTTTTTAATTTAGGGAAAAGTGCTGAATATTTAGTGGAAGGTATGCTAACCTGACATCTGCTACAACTACAATGTAATTTTAAATATCATATTCATTAATGACTGAGTCTTAATGTGTTTGTAAATTAATCCTGTTTAGTGAGTCTGAATATGCTCTTCTTATTCACATGAATGTTCAAGAAAACTGGTTGCAGCAACATATGGTATCTCATACATTAAATACACTAAAATTCTTACAAAAAGCACAGTTTTCAAAATGCAGGAATCTGTTACCAAGGAAAACGGGGGTGGGGGTTTGGAGGGAATGACACACACCTTTTTATATGGTATGAGATTATCTTCCATGCAAAACTCACCCTTTATTTATTTTTATTTTTAAATATGTATTTTTATTGATTTCAAAGAGAAAGGGAGTGGGTGAGAGAGAGAGAGAAACATCAAAGAGAGAGAATCATTGGTTGGCTGCTTCCTGCATGCCCCCTACTGGGGTTCAAACCCGAAACCCGGGCAAGTGCCCTGACCAGGAATCGAACCGTGACCTCCAGGTTCATAGGTTGACGCTCAACCACTGAGCCACGCTGACTGGACAAAAACTCACCCTTTAAATTAAGTCTATGAATACCCAGCTTCTTTCAACAAGAACAATGATCTGCTTTTGCCTTTCCATAACAACCAGCTGGTTAAGCAAACACAGAGAAACCACCCTTCCCCAGTCACCAGATGCTTAATTTCAAAGTCAGTAACAATGTGGAATAATCCAATTCTTGAATTGGTAATGTTTACTACTAATTCTTTTTCTAATTCTTAGTAAACCCTTTTGAAAATTGCTAAGCAAATGCTCTCTTTAATAACTACAAAAAGAAAAGGGGTGGGAGATAAGCAACAAATATTAACTTCCTTTCTAACTCAGTTGTAGGCTCCTCCTTACCCAGGGCCCTGGTCAGGGCACACGCAGAAGGCAACCAATCCATGTGTTTCTCTCACATTGATATTTCTCTGTCTTTCCCTCTCTCTCTGAAAATCAAGGGGAAAATATCCTCTGGTGAGGATTAAAATAACAAACAAAAAGAACCATGGCCTATAACAGAATGATGTAGCATTATGAAAGAAACAATCCCTTGAATACTGTGTTATAGTTAGAAATTGATAAGTAATGTCAACATTAAATCTACTCAAAATTCCTAAAGATGTACCTTATTCAATAATTCAACAACAAGTCTCAAAGGGCTGATGTAAGAGGCCTAAAACACACTAGATTGAGCAAAGAACAAAAGCAAAATCCCTGCCCTCAAGGAGGGCAGTGGGGGGACAGATAATGAAAACAGTCAGTGATTCGTGTTATAAAAATAATACAGGGTAAGGCAAGAAAAATAAAGCTAGAAAGGATTTTTAGATTTGATCATTAAAGGAAAACCTCTCCCATGAGGTGACATTTGAGCTGAGACCAGAATGAAAAGAGGGAGCAACGTATTGGCCTCTTGAGGGCCAAGAGCCTCCTGGCAGAGAGAAACAGCAAGTTAAGTCAGAGAAAGAAAGTGGTGTAGGAAATAAAGTAGCTGGAGGCAGATAAGAGCTTTGTGGGCCATGATAAAAACTTTGAATTTCATTCTCAAGTGAGAAAGAAAGCCACTGTAGGTTGAGAGCAAGTGAGAACTCTTTAATAAAGATATTCCTCTGGCTGCTGCCTGGAGAACAGACAAGAGTGAAAGTAGTGAGAAGAGGTTTGTGCAAAGTTCTAGGCAAGAGATATGAGAGTGGGAAGAAGTTGATGGATTCAGGCCACAACTCTGAAAGAGAAAGAAACTGAATTTTCTGATTAGACTGCAAGTGGGGTATAAGAAAAGGTGTCACTGATGATCCTTAAGTTTCTGGCCTGAGGAATAAGGCAAATATACCGTTGGCATGTTACTTTCAGGATATTTACAAGCTTTTAAGATAAATGCATGATGATTAATTAGATAGACAATTATCCAATTGTTTAAATAGTCTTTGATAAACTGTGTTATGTTAATAATACACTGGACTTCTATACAGCAATAAAACATACTACTGGTACATGCAACAATGTGGATGAATCTTAGAACTGTTTAGTGACAGAAGCCTGAAACAAATGAGTAAAATGTGACTTCATTTATACGAAGTTGAAGAATAGGCAAAATAAATATATAATGATAGAAATCAGAACAGTGGTTATCTTTTGGGGGGTGGTATGGACTGGGAAAGAGAACTGTGGGTGGTGATTATGCACAGATATCTACATTTCCAAAAAAAACCCCAAAACATCATGGAGGAGAATGAGGCCTTGCCTTAATATGATTCTCACACTGTGTAAAAAGCATCAACAGTTTACTATTGGAAGAGGAAGAAGAGTAGGACGAGAATGCCTCTATTTGGCACACAGAAGTAGGGCCTGCTAAAAGTTGACAGTGGAAGAGAAACAATAAGGAAAACACTTCAACATCCCAGGCCCAATATAAGCACAAGATATTGACAGCCCACTGCTGAGGAATTTCAAGTCTGTAGTGTACAGAAGGTAACTATAGCAACAACAAAACCAAAGTCAGCTCCCTTAGCGATTAGACTGTTCAATATCTAACACCAACAGTCTGACAGAAGCAGAGGTGGCCATTTCCAGGGATAAATATTATTTACCTAGGTCTCTACTATTATTCTACACATGATATCCAGAATTCAATTTTAAAAAAGAGACATACACACAAGCAAGAAAAACACAACAGTCAAAATGAGTCAATGAAGAGAACAGACCCTGAGATAACTGAGATGACGGACTTTAAAATAACTACAAATTGGCTAAGCCAAAACAAAAATTAAGCTAAAACAAAACAACAAATGTTAGCAAGAATGTAAAGAAATTGGAATTGTATACAATGCTGGTGGTAATATAAAATGTAGCAGCCCCAAGTGAGAAACAGTTTGGCAGTTTCTCATAAAGTTAAACATACTCATGCAAAAATCTGTACACTAATGTTCAGAACAGCATTACTCATAACAGCAAAAAAGTTTAAACAACTCAAAAGTACTTTAATAAATGGATAAACAATATATGGTAGACAGGCAGATAAGGGAATATAATTTGCCATAAAAAAGGAATAAAGTCAAAGGCAGGGGTGGGGCAATATCTGTAATAGTGTCAACAAAAGAAAAATTTTAAAAAAGGAAATAAAGTACTATTACATACTACAACATGGATGAAACTTGAAAATACTTTGTGTGAAAGCCACCACCCATGTGAACCCTTGGCAGACAATCACCTACAGCACTTGAAGTATCCATTGTAGTTTGAATACAGTTTATTCTTGTAGCCCAATGCAATCTTGAACAAGGGATCAGATGTCTTCATTTTCATCATGCTGATTTAAAAAATATATATTTTTATTGATTTTAGAAAGAGAAAGGGAGAGGGAGAGATAGAAACATCGACGTTGACCTATCAGCTGCCTCCTACACGCCCCCTGCTGGGGATCAAGCCCCAAACCTGGGTATGTACACTGACCTGGAATCGAATTGGCCACATCTCAGTTCATGAATCGCCACTCAACCACTGAACCACACCAGCTGGGAATCATGACGATTTTTAACTTAAACTAAAACTTAGAATATATGAAAGGAGGCAGCAGTTCAGAAGTGAAGAGGATATTAAATTAACACAATTTTTAGTGGAGGTTCCCATGGTGACAGTTTTTTTTTTTCCTGAGAAAAACTTCACCTGCTTTATTTTTATTTTTATTTATTTATTTTTTTTAATTTTTTGCTAAAAGTATTACAAAGGGTATTACATAAGTGTCCTTTTTTTCCTCCCCGCCCTTGACAAGCCCCTGCCCTCCCTTACCCCCCAGTGTCTTATGTCCATTAGTTATGCTTATATGCATGCATACAAGTCCTTCGGGTTAATCTCTTACTCCCCTCCCTCCTGTCCCCCAACCCTCCCTGGCCTTCCTACTGCAGTTTGACAATCAGTTTGAGGCAGCTCTGCCTCTGTATCTATTATTGTTCAAAAGTTTGTAATGGTCTTTATTATCCATGAATGAGTGAGATCATGTGGTATTTTTCCTTCATTGACTGGCTTGTTTCACTTAGCATAATGCTCTCCAGTTCCATCCATGCTGTTGCAAATGGTAAGAGTTCCTTCTTTTTTACAGCAGCATAGTATTCCATCGTGTAGATGTACCACAGTTTTCTAATCCATTCATCTACTGATGGGCACTTAGGCTGTTTCCAGATCTTAGCTATGGTGAATTGTGCTGCTATGAACACAGGGGTGCATATATCCTTTCTGATTGGTGTTTCTGGTTTCTTGGGATATATTCCTAGAAGTGGGATCACAGGGTCAAATGGCAGGTCCATATTTAATTTTTTGAGAAAATTCCATACTGTTTTCCATAATGGCTGTACCAGTCTGCATTCTCACCAGCAGTGTACTAGGGTTCTCACCAGCAGTGTACTAGGGTTCCCTTTTCTCCGCATCCTCGCCAGCACTTGTCATTTGTTGATGGTAGCCATTCTGACAGGTGTGAGGTGATACCTCACTGTCGTTTTAATTTGCATCTCTCTGATGATCAGTGACTTTGGGCATTTTTTCATACATCTCTTGGCCATCTGTATGCCCACTTTGGAGAAGTGTCTATTTAGATCCTTTGCCTATTTTTTATTTTTTTTTATTTTTTATTTTTTATTTTTTTTTTGTATGGAGTTTTCCACTTTTAATATTTGGTTAAACAAAATACATCTTCTGTAAACAAACCCAGCACAAGGCCAACAAAAATGGGGGTAGGGGAAGATAAAAGCAAGAAAAACAAAAAGCCTAGGGTCACCCTTTATGGGCATCAGGGTCAGGCCTGCTCCCTTCCTTAAAGGAAATAGGGCTTTTTGCCCTTAGGCATCAGCATGGGTCCCTGTTCCCAAGCACCAGAATTGGATATGAACAGAGAAACCAGCCCTGAAATGTTTAAGTGTCTTTGCATATCCCATTGGCTCATGGACTCCAAGTACATGGGGACTCCTTTGAAGTGCCACTTGCACAGGCCCGAGCACACTGGAGAGTTTCCTCTTCTGAGGAAATGGCTTACTATCTGTCACTGACTGCCAATGGATCCAAGCTCCTGCTTATGACAATCAGCAAGGCTGGCTGGAACTTCTGGCTGGTGGTGGCTGGAATGTCATTGTGCAGGGATAGAGAGCTGTCTGTGGAGCCAAGCATGTCTGATGTAGAAAATGGTGCAAGAGATTGCAGTCAGTTGCTCAGACAGTGTAACGCAGTAGCCGCTTGGTGGCCTGTTACTCAGCATAAAAAACGGCCTTGTTGGATTGAAGATAAATGTGCAGAAAAAGTGCTGGTGTAAACATGCACTCCAGTCACAGTGGGGAGGAGAGAGCCTCAGCTTCATCCTGTTTCACTTGCTCAGGTTTGACATGCAAGCCCCAGGCTGGCTTTGCTGCTGGAGAGAAGTCTGGCTAGTGGAGCAGCTCTCAGGCCTGCCAAGACCATTCATCTGAAAGGCCTGGACGGGCCATCCCTGCCTGCCCGTCTGCCTTGAGGCAATACAACCACTTTGGAGACAAGCAGTGCTTCCCCTCCTTCTCTCATGTTTTCCAAAGTTAGGAGAAAAGTGGCCTACAACTATTTAGAGGTAGGGGTGGATCAATTCTTAGTTGATTTGTAAAGAAAACTATAGAAAGATGACAGACCCAAGTCCTCTAACATCATACACATAACCACCTAACTTGAGGACTCTGCTCACTGTAGTGACTCCCAGCCTAGGACTTCGATTCTAGCTGTTCTCTTCACAATACTTTCCTCACCCAACTGTTTTAAACTAGTGGAATTTGATGTCGAAGGCAGGCTCACTTTTTCCTGATTTGGTCAGAGTGGGCCAACAGGAAAAGCTGCCCTTTTGCTTATCTTGTGCCCCAGAGCCTCCTAACTTAATGAAATGGCAGGGACCCTGCTGGATGAGGCAGACAGGTTGCCCATGCCCGCCTGGTTTCGGCCATGTCTTCTTAGGTATCTAGCTCACCCTGTCATGCTAGAATGCTGCAGGATTCAGCCACTCTGAAATAGTAGAGAACTTTTCATTATAAGAATAGCCATAAACCATCCTTAAAAATAGGATAAGGGATGGCATTGAGGGTTGCAGATGGCATGATGTAGTGCTGCTGGGGTTTTCGAGATGGTTCCTGAGAGGCCTTTGCTCTGGGTCCTTCAAACCAGTCACACGAGCTTTGCATGTCCTGTGTCTTCAGACCCACTAGTTGCCAGGAAAGGGGAAATGGAGGCAGCATCTCCAGGTAAGTCAGAGCAGCAGTGAACTCCAGCAGAGCCTCTGTCAAGTCCTCAGAGGAAAGGGAAAAATAAGCTAGGGGACACCCCCCCACCTTTTTCCTTGTCTCTTCAAACAAAACAAGGGTCTTCCATTGCTTGCCCTAAGCACAGAGTTCCTACCTTCCTTTCCCAGGAATGAGTAACATTGGTTGGTTCTTGTAACATTTCACACCTCTGGCCTATTGCACACTGTCAAATCTGAGGGAAAAACCCGATGAGATGTCTGGGGAAGTGGCAAGGGCAGACCCAATGTATAGGGCACAGCACATCATGGAGGATTTAGGGGTCGAGGTGAGGGAAGCTTGGCAGAACTGTTACATATCAGCCCTCCAACTCTGATGGGCCTCCACCTCTTCTGGTACCACCAGCAGGAGTTCACAGTTCTTTCCTCGCAAATGATGTTTTAGAATTTCCTGAGCTCGCTCTCGCCTCCAATCCACTCGGGCATCTTCAGCTTGGAGTCAAGGTTGTAGTAGGCACCGCCCACCTCTCGAACACAGATCCAGTGCTGCCTTTTGAGAGGCAACTTCAGTGGACCCCAGCTCAGGCTGGAGGGCAGATTCATGATGAAGCCCATGACATTAGTGAGAGCAATGGCACTGACATCCCTGCGCTTGTCCCACCAAACAGCTTCATAGCCTTTGGTCTGAAGTGCTGCCATAATGACGTTCACATCGTAGTTCCCATTTCCCAGCATGCTCTTCTTGTGGGGGGTCACCATGGTGTTTGGAGACAACCTCTGGAAAATCTCCTGCAGCGTCTCCCGGTTGAACGCGCCGCCGTCCTGGAAGACGTTGTTGAGGGCGTGCAGGGCGCAGAGCTCCCGGCGCTGCTTCTCGTGGTAGATCCGGGGGGGCGCGGCCTGGGGCGGCTCCGGGGACTCCGACTTGGCCTTGTCTCCCCGCCATGGCACGCAGCTCATGGTTTCCGTCTCGGGCGCCGGAGGGGGCTGAAAACACCCCTCCCCTCCCGAGGAAGAGGGCGAGCTTCGGAGTCCGTTCGGATTCCTGAGGTCCACCTTAGTTTCCGGTGCCCGTGATTTATGCTTTGTCACGGGGAGAAAGGACTGGAATCAACAGGAAAAACAACCCACCTCTTCTCGATAGAAAAATAACTTTTGAATTAGTGTTTTTCACCACTAATGTCAAAGTGCAGAATTAAAAAAAAAACAAAAACCATAGAAAAACCTAAGCCCTTGTTCCCTTCCCCCACCCGCCCCACCCGCCCCCCTCGGGAAAAACCCCCACGGTTTTCTTGCTGTGTTTTCCTTTGTACGAGCCAACCGGGCCTCAACGCAGGAAGACGGGGCGGAACCGGTCACATCGCTCCTTTTCTTCCATTTCTTCCGGACCACAACGCCACTGGCTCGGGAGGCAAGGCCCCGGTGGAGTATAAAACGCAAAATCCGAGCAGCTAGCGAGGGCCGGCCGGGGTGGGAGGGCGGGCAGCGCCGGGGCCCTCCGAGGCGCCTCTCCATCCCCGCGGGTGCGGTGGGCCCCGCAGGGCGCGAGCGAGGCGGGCGCTGCTCCCTCGAAAGCGAGAAATTTCACCTTCTAAACAGGCCCGCGGCGGCTGCCACCCTAGACTGCGGGCCGCTACTTGGGACGCGCTCCAGGAGCGCGCGCACCTCCTTTGCCTATTTTTTAATTGGATTGTTTGTCTTCTGTTAAGTTATGTGAGTTCCTTATATGTTTTGGATATTAACCCTTTAGCAGATGTATCATTGCCAAATATGTTCTCTCATACATTGGGCTCCTTTTCATTTTGTTAATGGCTTCTTTTGTGCAGAAGCTTTTTATTTTTATGTAGTCCCATTTGTTTATTTTCTCCTGAGTTTCCTTTGCCTTAGGAGATGTATCAATAAACATATTGCTATGAGAGATGTCTGAGGTTTTTCTGCCTATGATTTTTTCTAGGATTTTTATGGTTTCCCGACTTACATTTAAGTCATTTATCCATGTTGAGTTTATTCTTGGTGTATGGTGTAAATTGGTCTAGTTTCATTTTTTTGCATGTATCTGTACAATTTTCCCAACACCATTTATTGAAAAGACTGTCATTTTTTTAATGTTACATGCAATAAACTTTAATATTTCAAGAAAAACTATTTTAAATATATTACATGCAATAAATATTAATATTTCAAGAAAAAAAGATTTTAAATATATTACCAAAACTGTACTAACATAGTATAATATCACAAAAGTTGTAGGAAATATTAAGAATCTGCAAATAACAGGGTGAAGAGACTTTCTTGACTCCATTGTATGCTCTTGCCTCCTTTGTCAAATATTAATTGAGCATAATGAATGGCTTGGGTTGATTTCTGGGGTCTCTTTTCTGTTCCATTGATCTATATGCCTATTCTTTTTTTAAAAAAATATATTTTATTGATTTTTTACAGAGAGGAAGGGAGAGAGAGAGTTAGCAACATCAATGAGAGAGAAACATCGATCAGCTGCCTCCTGCACACCTCCTCCTGGGGATGTGCCCGCAACCAAGGTACATGCCCTTGACCAGAATCGAACCTGGGATCTTTCACTCTATCCACTGAGCCAAACCAGTCAGGGCTAAATATGCCTATTCTTGTGCCAGTACCAGGCTGTTCTGATTACGGTGTCTTTGTAGTATAACTTGAAATCTGGTATTGTAATTCCTCCAACTTTATTTTTCTTTCTCAAGATTGCTGCAGCTATTTGGTGTCTTTTTTATGCCATATAAATTTTTGGAGTATTTGTTCTAGACCTGTGAAATAGGCTGTTGGTATTTTAATAGGGATTGCATTGAGTATGTAGATTGCCTTGGGTAGTATGGACATTTTAATGATGTTTATTCTAATTCTACCAACCCATCAGCTTCCAATTCTTAAAGCAGGAGATAACAGTTCCAACCTCACATGGTTGTTATAATGAATAAATTGATTACTACATGTTAAATGCTCAGAATGATGACACACACACACACACACACACACACACACAAAGACAAGTGTCAGCACAGAGAATTTCAAAGAAATACATTAGCATCCTACACAATAAAAGCCTAATATGCTAAGTGTCCAACCGATCGACCAGTCGCTATGACACGCACTGACCACCAGGGGCAGACACTGTGACTGGTAGGTTAGTTTGCTGCTGGGGTCTGGCTGATCGGGACTGGGTGAGACGAGCAGGACACGCCCTAGAGTCCTCCCATGGTCCCTCCCTGACCCTGATCATGCACCCGTGGGGTCCCTCGGCTTGGCCTGTGCCCTCTCGCAATCCGGAACCCCTCGGAGGATGTCAGAGAGCCGGTTTCATCCCTATCCCTGCAGGCCAGGCAGAGGGACCCCACCGGCACACGAATCCGTGCACCAGGCCCCTAGTCAAATAATAAACTTGTAGAATAAACTATTAGGTATAAAATCTAATGTGTATCTATAATACATCTATATACCCCATACTGTTAACCGTAAGAGAGAAATATATAAACACCAAAAGCCTGGTGCATGAAATTCGTGCACTTGGGGGCGTGGGGGTTCCCTCTGCCCAATCTGCGCCTTCTCGAATTCCGAGAGCCCTTGGGGGCAGTCAGACATCCTTAGCGCTGCCAAGGAGGCGGGAGAGGCTCCCCACCACCGCTGCTATGCTCGCCAGCCATGAGCCCAACTTCTGGCTGAGCGGCGCTCCCCCTGTGGGAGCGCACTGACCACCAGGGGGCAGCTCCTGCGTTGAGCTTCTGCCCCCTGGTGGTCCGTGAGCATCACAGCGACTGGTTGTTCCACCATTTGGTCAATTTGCATATTAGCCTTTTATTATATAGGATTATATTGTCACCAAATAGAAAGATGCTTTAACATATAACCAGAGACTGAAATAAGATTAAGGACAAAATAAGGCTTCCTGACAATGGACAGCTTATAAAAATGTCAACATATCTCTTAAATAATAAGGCAATATTTTATATTTTTTAATTTGATAGTTGGACACTTTCTTTTACATTTTGAAGTAGATTTACTACTTAATACTCCAAATTAGGTGAATATCCAAAAGGGATCTGCTGAAATAGAAATCAAAACAGTGGGAAAACCCTTAAACACAAATTTTTGTAGCTTTATACTTATGTAAAGATACAGGAGGAGATACAAGCTTTTAACCACTTTGTGTCATTTCGTGGGAAGATCTGAATCTAGTTAAGTTCTAAACTCATTTCCTCTCTTCTGAACACAGTGAAAGATCCTGACATCAGAGAAATAACCAAGAAAAGTCATAATTTTTGAACCATCCAGCAAAAGATATTAAGAGAAAAAAATTTTCACATTTATTTTATAGAGCTGATATAAAGGATAAAAAGAACTAGAAATAACATACTGTCGATTGTAACTTTAACATATGAAAATGCTTAGCTTAGACTTAAGCTGCCTAGCCCTTGGCATTGATTACTACTGCCATCTAGCAACAGGTCCAAAAATTAGAGAACACAAAAAAATCATCCAAGACTACAAAGTCTCTGAACAGAAAGATACTTTAACTTAGTAATTATTAAAGCTTCTGCTAGTCACCATAAATTAGATTA